>NC_087162.1:3040000-3055000 GCF_035594125.1 Scylla paramamosain | reverse complement strand
CCACTTCCCCTCTCTATCACCCTTTTCCCATCTTTCAATTCCTACCCGAGTTCCCATTTCATTTTCCCTTGAAAAAAAGCTCCTTAATCTCCATATTCCCTTTAAGATTTCCTCAGACTCTACCTCTCCTTATAAAACCTGACCTACACATCCTTTTCCCTGCAGTCTCTTCCTATCTTGTCTTTCCCTTCCCTTCCCGATTTCTTCTCCCGGTCACCTTATCCCAGGACTTTCTATTCATTAAGGACAGAAATTTAATTTTCATTCCGCAGCGACACACGCTCTCAAATACATTTTCTTTAATCCTACGCGTTAATTACATCAGACAGCTGTCTTGTGCTTTACTTCCTGTTTTAGATACTTTTTAGGCCAAGCAAAGTGGAGGTGAGACCATCGATCTACATTGTCGTCTCTTGTCATAGCTCAGGTCGTAAATCACTATCGAATATTTTCTATAAGATATATAAAGTTGTATATAGTCGTGTTATTACACTATTAAAACATATACCGGTTTGTGTGTGTGTCTGTGTGTGTGTGTGTGTGTTAGATGAGGTTATATCTTTTTTCGTCTGAATCTGATTACTTCTAGCACAAGACAAATGTGACACGAGCGGGGTTCAGTGTTATTACAGATTTCAATGACACAGTTATTATGAGCAGAGAAATATGAAATAAAGGACGATAGTAAGGAAAAGAAAAAAAAAAAAAAAGCATCGGCAAAAATACTTTCGCACTTAGTGATGAATACCGATACCGGAAATTTATCAGAAAAATAAGATATTATGCATCGGGAGAGGGCGCAGGTGGAGGAGGAGCAGCGGAAAGGAAGCAGAAGACGTAGGAGGAGGCAATGCTTTTTAAGGAGGAGCTTGTGATCATCTTCCTGACGCTGAGGAAGTGAAGTATTGTCAAGCATGAATTCTGGCGCTGAGGAGAAGCAGGTGGCGGGGAATGTGGCGAATGTGGTGCAAGGGACGAGGGAAGGTCGGGGGTGGAAGGAGAGCATGCTGAATATCCTGGGACTTTTAGGTGCTGCAGGAGGGGGCTGTATGACACGCCCTTGGGACACAGCAGGTGGAGTAGCAAAGAATCGTTCTGCCTTCCAGTCATCTCCGCTGCCGCCACCTTCCTGTTTTCGAGGGGCAGACCAGCGGTACTATCCACTGGTTTGTTTTCTTATAAGGATATAAGAGCTATAAGAAAATAAAGACTACAAGACGACTGTTCATGTTTTCATAGGCGCTTCTCTCATCGAAGGTGCAGAAACCTTCTTAAAAACAAATACTCCGAGCAAATCAATTATCAAATGAAGAAATACTCCGAGGCTGTGCTGGAAAAGACCAAAATCATGAAAACTTCCTTGAAATTTTCAGTTACTTGATTTCTAGAGGTTGCCGTTACCGTTGTAAGTGTCATCGCCCCTCACTGTCGAGGCAGTCACCCTTCGTTCCACCTTCACGCTACACGAGTCATGCTGCTCCTCAGGCCGCTTCCTTGTCGTCCCCAAGGTCGCCGACACAATCAAATGTTTCATAACATCAGAGAAATGGAGACCTCGTTTATTTCGCGGTGGTGGTGCTACTACTGCTGCTGCTACTACTACTACTACTACTACTACTACTACTACTACTACTACTACTACTACTACTACTACTAGTACTACTACTACTACTACTGCTACTACTACTACCACTACTTCTACTGCTACTACTACTAATAATAATAAGAATAAGAATAAGAATAATGAGAACAACAGTAATAATAATAATAATAATAATAATAATAATAATAATAATAATAATAATAATAATAATAATAATAATAACAACAACAACAATAATAATAACAACAACAACAACAACAACAACAACAATAATATCACAACTATTTTCACCATCATCCACATAAGCAGTGTGTCGCCACAGAGGCACGAAGTGGGTGTATACGAAGAAAAAAAATTGAGAAAATGTAAGCCCAGGAAAATCATAAAATATTTCATGAACATTCCGCTTCCGTCTTTCGGCAGCATCTCTCTTTGCTCAATACGTTTTTCCTCACTTGTGGAGGGAAGAAACGCCAAAGAGGATTTCTACCATCTCGATCCTTTCGGAATAAAAATGTGGAGATTTCGTACGAATTGCGACCGTGACAGGACTCGAACCTGCAATCTTCGGATCCGAAGTCCGACGCCTTATCCATTAGGCCACACGGTCTGATGAGAAGAAAAGTGGAGCTTGTGATTCTGGTGGTGGTGGTGGTGGTACACTAAATAGAAAGGCTTGTATATATTCTGGAACTGTCTGCCTGCTTCTTTATTTCCTCCTTCCTATGCCTTGAACGCTCTCAAGACACTTATTCTCCAATTTTGGATGATCATTTTGACCTTTCTTTTGTGACTGACACCCCGTTGGGCTTCATTTCGCTCTTTTCATTTCCCTTGGTCAGTGCCCATCTTCCATAAAAAAAAAAAAACACATACTAACATACATACATACACCAACATATAAAAAAGACGTCATTCGTAGACAACAAATATATACACACAAAACACAAAACAGCATCCAAGGCCATAATCAAGAAAATCACATCACCAACTCATTAAAAAAACGGCGCCACTTATAGACAACAAATATTTACACAAACTACAAAACAACATACAAGGCCATATTCAAGAACTACGTGAAAAAATCAAGACACGAAAAGAAAACTCAAACCCGACAAAACAAGAATAATAAGAGGACCAAATTGCCAAGCACAACTCATGGCAAAGCATCTTATTCCTCACAGCAGGAGCCGCCTAAGGGACAAGGAGACACGGGAGGAGGACAAAGCTGCAAGGTCAGCTGGAACACACACACACACACACACACACACACACACACACACACACACACACACACACACACACACACACACACACACACACGCGGAGCCCCTCTTTCCTAGTCCTTTTTTTTTCTCTCTCTTTTTAATTAGTATTTCTACACATTTTTTTTCCTGTACTTTATATCACAAAAGTTAATTTATTTTTTCCTCCTTATTTTTCATACTAGTTACGTTGCTTTACTTTTCAGTCATATTCAATTACCTCATGATTAACGGCGGTAAACATACTGACCAGCATTCTGCACATGTATCTATTTATGCATACACAATGCTATCGTTAGGAACACACACGTACACAATTTCAATACATGTAAACATTCATAAGCCTCACCTGACACCCCGGCGATAAAAGCGTCAATCGGCTTTAAGGTTTCCTGAGTGAATTAATTGTTTTTGTATCAACATATCAATTTAATATTATCAAAAATGGTGAAAACAAATAAAGAGCATACTCTCTCTCTCTCTCTCTCTCTCTCTCTCTCTCTCTCTCTCTCTCTCTCTCTCTCTCTCTCTCTCTCTCTCTCTCTCTCTCTCTCCCCCAAGCTACACTCTCAGGAAGACCAGGTCGTAGTGGAGGCTCACCCGCCGGCCCAGCAGCGGGTCGTGGTAAGTCCAACCGCGCCTCTGAGTCGCGCGGGACGAAAATAGTTGAAAACCGAGGCTTTCCAGTCCCTCCAGAACGTCCAGGTAAAGATTATAGAGGGTGGGGTCTCTTAGCGCGGCTTCCAAGTGGACCTCCACCCCAAGCTGTCTCAGGTTGGTGAGGGCGTGGCGACTGCGTATGGCCGTGTCGTGTAGCACCTGAGAGGAACAAAATAATTTCAGATATGAATTAGTACACACACACACACACACACACACACACACACACACAAGTAATAATCTTATTTTCTACGAAGAGGCATGAATCAATATTTAATTTTAATTGTTTTCGAAATATATTCCTTGACAGCCAATGATCCTTTCTTCTTCTCGTCTTTCCTTACATTAAAAAATAATAATAATAATAATTCTTACAAAACATAATGTAAGTAAATACTGCATTTTAGTTACTTAATACTGCATGATCATTCAGTTTTCTTGTTCTTCTCCTTCTATTCATCCTTTGTAGCACACAAAAAAAAAACTTCACTCTTTTATTTGTGCAAGTAATTTTAGCACTATGACTCTCTCTCTCTCTCTCTCTCTCTCTCTCTCTCTCTCTCTCTCTCTCTCTCTCTCTCTCTCTCTCTCTCTCTCTCTCTCTCTCTCTCTCTCTTCACAGTCGAGTAACACACGACTAACATAGCTTCCCCAGAACAGAAAGCAGCGGCTGGTTCTTGCTAAAGCTGCATCATTTTGCGGTGCGGCACAGTGACCACTACACCCACACGAGGAAGGATGCGAGAACCAAGCACGTGTGGGCATTGATCGAGACAGACGGGCGGAATGAGGACAAAGAGAAGGCTATACGAAGCTTCCATGCATACATTTCACAGCGGTGGACAGCCGCTGCTGTTCAACATTCCGGCGGTGCTGAAGGGTAAAATAAAATTACTTCAAGCGTCAAGCATCAAAGTACGCATCTTACGAACGATTGTCAATTTATACTGTGTCTATAGCTTCTTACCGCCACGCGAAATACCATGTTAAAATTCCCTCTTCAACTGTAAATATTCGTTGAGGAGGTGACTCCTCGGACACACTCAACAAGTAGTACACTCACAGCCATAAGTTGTTTAACATACCACGACCATTTTCACTTTATGTAGCGTTTTTCTTCCACCATAAGTCCTGTGAGCTGATGAAAATCTGTCTCTTACCAGGTTTTTTTGGGGGTTACTGTTACCAGATTAGAGGACTTGCAGGCAATGTTACTAGTAGGGTATGCAGAAAGCAACTCGATTTCTGACTGTTGCCGTACAGTAGATGCAGGATGTGGAGCAGAAATCCCTTTTTTACCTCTCCCTTGTGATACCCGTGTTACAAGCATTCACTTAAGAAATCCACAAAGGGAGTTTAACGAGAAGAAAAACGGAGCGCATCTCTTTTTTCAGTTTATTTTGAATCCCGTTAGAGGGAACACAAGGGAGGCAAACGAACCATTCGGCTCCCGAGCGTGAGGGGATGGAAGGAAAGGCAATCCAATATCACGAGAGAGGCGGAATTGTACAATTAACTTAGTGACAGAACTGACCAGCATTTCGAATCGCTTTGATATCTCAGGAAGGCAAATTTGAAAGGCAACAGGTAAGATCATAGAAATCCTCTTACCTATTTTTTCTTACTGGTGATGCAGAATTTTTGTGAAACTATAACTAGAATCATAAAAAAAAGAAAAAAAATCCAATTACTTCATTTAGAGCTTAGAATAGGTAAAGCGCTTAAACTTTTAAGAATGCAGTTCAGGATAATAACATAGAACATAAGAAAATAAGGAAAACTGCAAGAAGCCATCAGGCCTACACGTGACAGTGCCTGTATTGAATATGAATAAACTTCCCTATTTCCACCTATCATCCCCATCCATAAATTTGACTAATCTTTTAAAGCATCAGGAAATAAACAAGATTTTACTCCTTAGTCACTCACTTGCCACTCGCTGCCACCAATGTCCATCTTGAGGTAGTCAATAGTGGAGGTGCTGTGACCCAGTCTCTCCATCACCTCGGCCAGAGAGAACAGGTACCATCGCTGTGACTGGAAAAGAAAGGTAAGGGAAGTCATTGTAACTGGAGATAAATTGAAGAGGCGAATAGAAACAGGTTTAAATTAGGAAAGAAAAAAGAAAAGAAAGGAAAAACTTGGAGAAATAGAGGAGAAAAGATTATATAAATAAGAATAAAAGAAACAAGAAAATTAATAAAATTATGAAAGCGAGAAAAGCAAAGGCGGAAGGAAACTAATGTAAATTAGAAGAGAGAAGAGAAGAGACAGAATGGAGAAAGAGACAAAGGAAAGGAACAAAGAAAATAGTTCAGAGTTTACAGCGTAACAGAGAAAGTAATTTATGAAGACAGAAGAAGCTTTTACATCATTCACCATCACCACCACCACCACCACCATTACCGCCAACACACTCAGATGAAAATTTTAATAGTGCATGAAAATTAAACTTTTCATTAATATTTGCTTCGTGAATCGCCAACATAAATTCACTGTTTTGTTTAAAAATACAAAATGTAGAATATGAAATTGTTCCATTCATATTGCAACAGTAGAAATATTTTGTTCGTCTCTTCTTATCTATCTACTACATACGTACCTATCTACTAACTGTTTATCTATCTGTCTATATACTTATCTGTTTATCTTTCCACCCATCTACCTATCTATCAATCAATCTATCAGTCTAGCTATCTACCTATCTGCCTGTTTGTCTATTTATCTATCTATCCATCTCTTTATCTATCTGCCAATCCATCTATACACCTATGAACGTATGTATGTGTGTATGCAGCTATCTAGCCATTTGTATATCTGTCTATCTACCACCTATCTATCAATGTATTTCATTCATAACACACTTAAATTTTTTCGTCTCATTTTCTTCTCCATCAGACGTATCATCACTACCATTACATTTTCACACAGCCTCTTTATCCCTCCCATCACACCACCTTCACCTCTCTTTATACCTTCCACCTCATCACCTTTCACCTTCTCTTCTCACCTGTCCCTCCTTGGTGGCGGTGGTGGGGGCGGCGGACGAAGCCAGACCCAGGTTGTAGAAGTGAATGCCAGACGAGTGGTTGTGATTACCTGTGGTCATGGTTGGGTCAAACGCCCACACCTGCAATACAAAGGATTTCCAATTTGTCTGTAAATGGAGATGCAACACTTGTGTGCCGGTAACCTGAAAAAGAGAGAGAGAGAGAGAGAGAGAGAGAGAGAGAGAGAGAGAGAGAGAGAGAGAGAGAGAGAGAGAGAGAGAGAGAGAGAGAGAGAGAGAGAGAGAGAGAATGGGACCGGAACTACATAGTTGCAAAGGGATGAAGGGAGGGATGGAGAAAGCGAATAGTAGTAGTAGTAGTAGTAGTAGTAGTAGTAGTAGTAGTAGTAGTAGTAGTAGTAGTAGTAGTAGTAGTAATAGTAGTAGTAGTAGTAGTAGTAGTAGTAGTAGTAGTAGTAGTAGTAGTAGTAGTAGTAGTAGTAGTAGTAATGGTAATAAACAAGATGAAGATGAACAACAACAATACCAACTACTACTACTACTACTACTATTAGTACATACTAGTAGTAATAGTAGTAGTAGTAGTAGTAGTAGTAGTAGTAGTAGTAGTAGTAGTAGTAGCATCAACAGCAGTAGTATAATAGTGATGGTATTGGTGGCGTATTATTATTATTATTATTATTATTATTATTATTATTATTATTATTATTATTATTATTATTGTTATTGTTATTGTTGTTGTTACTGTTATTGCTGTTGTTGTTGTTGTTCTTGCTACTGCTGCTGTCGTTGTCATTATTTCCATATCACACTCCTACATAAATATTGTCAGTCGTTGATACCTTGCTTTTACATGGATGAAGTATAAGATCACACATCTAAACACGTTTCGCTGACTACATTACAGAACGCATAGTTACTCCTGTGGTGTTCCTCTTCCGGGAGTGAGTGATGAATAGTCACCGTACTACTAATTAGTGGGAGAAAATTGTGTTATAAAGATTATCTCTGCATTAAGTAAAAGCAATCGAACAAGAGGCAAGACAAAGAGACCTGGACATCAGAAAGGAAAGTCATTATTCTTAATGAGATGGAGTACGAACAACTATAAACGTAAAACTTAGTTAACTTCCTACAGTAATTATAAATCATACAAGCCTGTTCTGTTTGCTGAGGAAGTTTTATCATCCTTACATTTAGCAAGCTCGTTCTGTCTGTTACGATGAATGACACACGATAAGTAATACAGCCAGCAAACTTCAGTTGCCTCATTCTCTTCCAGAAAACACCGAACTCACTCAAGCGCCACACCGACTCTTCAGTTAAAAGTAAGCAAAGTCTGAAGGCAAGTAATTGTATTAATGAGCATCAGTGCCATACAATAAAACTATAAATGTAGCCTAATGGTGTGCAATTTGTGAGGGAAAGTTTTGAAACAGAGGGTAAAGATGTGTCTATTCCAGATGTGACATTCACTTACGCAGAAGTATAATCTTAATTTTGAAATCAATTTCGGAATATCAAAGTTTATTATTCAATATCTTATTTTTATCATACACTACGAAAAGTCTTCACGTATTAACATTCTATTTCGTTGACTCATACTAAACATCAGTGTTCCAAATAGTTTGTTGTCTGTCATTTACGTCCATTCAATACTTCCGTGGTGTGAAAGACAGATTATATTTCAGCAACACACACACTTCACTCACTGGTCCACTCACCTCACAGCCAATGTCCTCCATGTCTTCTTCGAAGTTCCATTTATCCCTGACGCCGAAGGAGTACACCACGCAGTCCTTGCTCCTCGGGGCCACGTCGGCGTCCATGCACACGTCCCTCGCGTTCAACAACACCCCCTGGACACACCAAGACGGCCTCCAATGAGAATGCTGACATCTCATAACCCCAATGGAACTAAAGGAAAAAAAGATGCCGTCTAACACAATCTCCATTTCAATCCATTTTTACTCGTCCTGGACTCAAGTTTCCTGCATGCCAGTCCTCTTTTATGCATAGTTATATTCCATTGGCTTACAATTGACTTTTCCCCGAGGTCATTGCTCTTCACAACTACAAGTCTCGCTCGTTCTCACTCCCTACCTTCCACATAAGCACCCATGCCCATTATCTTTCCCGGTAAGTACGAACCGTCCTCCAACTAAAGAGTCCTCCCACGGAGCGGACGTGCTGGCAAAGAGACTGTGGATCCTCCAAACGCTGATACATCTTGGTGAGGGTGCGGGCGCTTGCCTCGCGCTGCGCTGCGTTAGCTGCGAGGGCCGCAGTGATCCAGGCTGGGGTGAAGTCCTCGGTGATCCCGCTGCTCCCTCGTGATTCGTCGCCCATGTACGCCTTGACCCACTGCCAAAACTTGCTGCGGGAGAGGAGAGGTCACATTAACATCCTCGGATTATTCACACCTGTTTTCTGCGTCTCAAACAGTGTTAGGAATAGGAAATTTTATACCATAATTTTTTCTTCTTCTTCTTTCCTCACTTACAGCGTGGGATCCGGGCTGAGCTCAGCTTGGTTCCCCCAGATAATTTTCATCTCTTTTTCCTCCTCTCTTAGCTGCAGCGTGGGAACCAAGTGAGTTCAACATTCCTCTCATGTGACATTGTGGGAAATGGCTGTTACCGTAAATATTTATATATTCATATAGGGAAGCTTAGGGTGACATGTTTATGATCTTTTCTAACATAACATTTTTTTTTTATTTTCTTTATTATGTACCATGTCATTTTCCAACACAATTAACAACAGTGTTAGGAATAGTTCCTGTACTGGCTAGCTGGTCACCGTGTTAAGGCGTTGTCATACAGGTCAAATTCCTCCCAACATGCTGGCCGTTTTCGTTGGCGATACCGCGTCACACAGAGATTGGACCGTTGTGTTGACGCCTAATGGTGTGCAATTTGTGAGGGAAAGTTTTGAAACAAACCCCCAACCAGCATCTCTTCGCCACTTTATTTTGCCTTAATTATTCCAAAATTATGTTGTTATATACGACTGTTTTTTTTTTCTTTCTTTTTTTCTTATGGCCTTCGATTTGATAACGGAACAACGACGCTGTAAATCTTTCGCCTCACTTGGCAACGCATATAGGCCATGCAGCAGTGTCTCCACAGGCCGCGCCCTGCTGGCCATGGTCATGTCTGGTCAGGTCACACAGGGATTGAGGTGGCAACAGCGCGATCAGATACAACCAACACCCGAGTACCAATTTTAATAGTATGGATCCAGTGTAGCTCAGTTAATTTGTGCCGAGCTTTCACACTCCAGCAAAACTTAGCGCGGGCCTTCATCACTACACATTATCTCGCCAGCTGCAGTTGTCAAATAAGCGCTATAAATAATTTCACACACCAGACAGTCAAATCACAATCACACAATTGCACATGTACTTCGATTTTTTTTTTTTTTTTTTTAGTTTTGTAGCTGACAATTTGTCTCTATAAAGTACAATCGTTTATATTCGGTTTACATTTATAGCTTGTGATACGACAATCATTTAACTCCAAATACTCCCAACATGTCCGGCAACACAACCGTTTCCCATTCTTCTCGACAACAGAAAGCGACCAACAAAATGTTGTTTGCTGCTCGTTTTACCCAACCGCCAACAAAAACGGCCAACATGTTGGGAGAAATTTGCCTTGTGTGACGCCGCCTTTAGCAGTGTCGGTGAGTGAGACGGGTAGAGAGGGCTTGCGGGTGTCGCAAACCAGACGTGGCTTGTCTGTTTATACTTGTACTCAAAAACCAATACAGTGTAAAATGTCACTTGTAGCAGTTAACTCTATTTCTGAGAAAATGAGAAATGTGTATTTGATTCTGATTGAGTTCAGTGTAAAGTTTCATTTCGCTCAACGAGTTTCCATACAGTAAGCTAATACTCATATAAATATTTCACTGTTTCCCATGTAGAACTCATGGAAGCGAGCACCACCGCTACTTCCTTTCATTGCTACACCGAACCAAGTATGACCTGATGTTCAGTCCCATGCATGTTCTTCACTCCCTGCATGCTGGCGTGCGTTTATCTAATTATAAGAAAGCCTTTCCAGGCAGAAATTCCGCCAACGGACACATATTAAAGGATGGACGAATTTACTTTACCGCAATCCTCCTTTTGACTTAATTTTTCCTGCAACTTGAAACTGCATCCGTGAAAGGGACTCGTTTAGGGTGGCTGCCGCGGTTCCTTGCAGTTAAAAGCGTTCTCCTTTGTCTTCAGATAATTTCCCTACTGTTTTCTCGTTTGTATCACGGAACTTCGAGCAATATGAAAAATCCCAAAGCATCATCAGCCACTCATACACTTGAAAACAGAGCAGAGTAGTTGTCCACGATTTCTTTTCTTTCATTCACACCTGTTTTCTGCGTGTCAGTGTTAGGAAGAGAAAATATTATACCATAATTTTCTTTTCTTTTTCTTTCTTTCCTCACTTAACATTTTGTCTTTACGGCTTCTATTCGTCCTTCGTTCAACTTCATCTTACCTCCGTCATGATCTAACCCTCAAAAGTCCGGACATAAGGCTGAGCAGCTCCTATCTCGTTCCAGGAAGACATGATTTATTGGTTCAAAGTTTCACAAAAGGAAAAGAGGCAGAGGAGTTGTATTATCCCGTGCGGGTCTCAATCCTTCTCTGGAAGTAAAATAAACCGAAAGGAAATTATTTGAGAAGGGAAGGATTGGGAGGAACAGACTCTTCAGAGATCACTAACGTGATACACACACACACACACACACACACCTGTTTCTCTCCTGTTTGTCTCGTGGATTCCCAAAAGCCAAATTGACGGCCATGTCCCACAGACTTCTCGTGGAGTTAATTTCCGGTACCGGTAGTTCCTCTGGCAGTAGTGACGACGCCGCCGCCCGCATCAGCAGCCTCACTGCCGCGTGGCTCGCATCCCACCCTCCGCCTTCAGTCTGCAAGCGCTAATGAATTCGAAAGTAGTTTAAGTGACAAATCTTACCTGTGTTTGCTCAGTATTACACATTCACTCAACGTAAGCATGTTTCATGTTTAACACGTGTTGAGTGTTGAATAAATCTCACCACCTTTAAAGTTTTCCCTCCTTTCACTGGAAAAGAAAATAAGTTATCAGAGAGAAACCTTCCTCAAAACCAGCGTCCACTTGAGAGTAAATGGCTGCAGAGAGTACTGTTAACAGCACTACTATCTATTGAACACCAGCCTATATGCTTGCTATTTTCTGTAATCTTACTCGACCCAGATAACAAGTAACTCAAAAAGCGGCTTTCCTTCTACAATTGACTCGTAACATTCACAGCACTGAATGGTAAAAGAAGTTTTTCTTACCTCACGACCATTAGATGAGGCCACGCTATTGTAGTCAGATCCGGGTTCATCATCCACCTCCGCCTCCTGTAGCGTCCTCGATCCTCGCTTCGCCGCCCCCTGCCATCAATACAGGCGCCATCCCGGCCAGGAGCCCACCCAGCCCGGTCTGGTTTTTAAGAATGCTCTGTCCCATTCCATTAACGATGGCTTGAATTGAGCTTTGAGGTGACCTGTTTCTGTCCATGGCATTGGCGCGAGCACTCTGTTGCGACACACCCGGATTAAGAAGTGGAAGCAGCCCTCCTAGAATGGCCTGCACGGGGCTGGAGTTCGCTGTTCCCTTCATGTCGGTGCTCTGATCGTTCCCCTGTGTAAAAAAGGACAGGAGAGCTGGTCCAAGGTTGGCAAAAAGAGATTGCAGAGGAACCTGTGAGTTAGGGTGCAATGCTGCCTCCGCCATGAGAGATGACCCAACCTGACTCATGATTGTGTGTAGGGAATTCATCTTCACCTGAATTAGATGGCGAGTCAGGGCCTCTTCTTTCTCCTCCAAGGCCTCCAAACCCAGCCAGGAAGAGAGGACCTAAGCCACCCATCAAAGCCTGAAGGTTGTTAGAATGTGACACACCCGCCACCTCCCTCCATTTGTCTGTCGTTCTTGGTGCGTCCGCCAGACAAGAGCATCGGAGCAAGATTACTAATAAGGGATCCTAAGACACTTCCTGTTGGTGATGCGCGGTGACCCCGAGACGAGGACATGACACCCGGCTTTCCTTTCCTTCCGTTTCCATCAGAACGTTGCATGGTATGGTTTTTTGTGGAGGTGAAAAATGGCGACCTTTCTCGTCTTGATCTGTTTGCCCTTTACGAGAATCCCCTCCATTTCTCTCCCACACGTCTGGCTCTTGTTGTTCTTTACCGCCACTGCGGTGATGCCCCGGAGTGCGTGCGACTCCTGCTGGTGAGGTTTTGGAGTCGTTTTCGAATTTCATCTTTACTTTGCTCATGTCTGATGGTTTCGAATTGCTTTAAAAGCGGCTACGGCTCCTAAAAGATTCCCTGGACTGAGCAGCGAGCCGCCCTTCACGAATCCCTGAATGACTTCCATGAGTCCGTTTCCTCGCCTCTGCCGTGGCGGGGGAGGCTTGAAGTCCCTGTTTACAAAACCAAATGATGGACTCGGACTTTCCTTTGCGCTCTTTCTGTCAGTGATCCTTGATTCTCTGTTCACTCCATTCCGAATATGAACGTCGTCGCTGAAAATCACACCAGCTTCTTTGTCTTCATCGTGCCTCCGAACATTCTTGCTGAAAATGAGAAGTCTTTCACTGAATGTTCCTTTCGTCGTTTTACTAGACGCGATATTAACTTCATGTCTGTCAAGGATGTCGTGTTCATCTTCAGTATGATCTTGTGAGACAGTAATTACACTGCGGGTATTCACGACCTGGGGTGCATCACTGTGAGAGTGTTGGAGTGGCGGTGCTGGTGTGGACACTGTGGTCGTGGTGGAGTGACTCTCCTCGGGGTAAGAGAGGTGTCCGCGAAGTGTGCTTTTTGCTGTCAAGGAGCTGAAAATAAAATTAATAACCACTGAATTTTTTATATAAATCTCCAAATGTTTTTATTAACCATAAATGGCTGCAAGACCAGGAAACTATTTACTAAATGTGATGAAAGTATCATGTTGTAATGAACAGAGTGAGAATTTCTTGATAATGAAGTTCAAACACTCCATCGACCTCCACCTCTGGACTAATAATGCATACATAGAACATAATAATTATGTGAAGTGTCTCTCCAGAAAGGTTTACAGAAATATATACAGGACTGTCAGAATGAGAGGCAAAGAATCTTTCTAACTCCATAAGTTTCCGTCAATAGCGCTTTTGTGCGGCGGTCTCCGCTGCTGCCCCGCACACCACAAAATATCTGCTTTTCAATCCGCGATTCTCGGAATTCAAAGTTCTAAAACTCTAAGCTTCATGATTACCTCATATCTAAGGTTTACAGCGAATTGTTTTTGATATTGTGTGGTATCATCAGGCTTATATGCCTACAGAGTTTATATATATATATATATATAGAGAGAGAGAGAGAGAGAGAGAGAGAGAGAGAGAGAGAGAGAGAGAGAGAGAGAGAGAGAGAGAGGAGAGAGAGAGAGAGAGAGAGAGAGAGAGAGAGAGAGAGAGAGAGAGAGAGAGAGAGAGAGAGAGAGAGAGAGAGAGAGAGAGAGAGAGAGATGCCAATGTATAGAAACACACACACACACACACACACACACACACGCCTTTGCTAGTCTGCTGACACACATATTTAATGCTGCTAAACACACAAATTAACAATTTCTGGCAATGTTTTTTTTTTTCATTCTATTCTAAAAAACAATAAAAAAAAAAGGGCAATCTTTTTTTTTTTTTTCCTTTCACTTTGCTTGCCTGCAGATTCACTCCATAACTCTTTCTTCACTTAATAGCGGGTACTCCCTATATGAGCAGCATACAATCCTCAGGCCACGCTGCGATGTTGTGGAATATATTCGTGTGAAGTGACACACAATTCTTACTCCCATCACATCCACTTCAATAAAACCTCGTTTTTGCACTGCATCCGATACGTTTACTTTCTTTCTTTTTTTTTTTTTTCCACACAAACAAACTCCAACATGAAGCCCACAAGCTACATACTCTTATAGCACTGTTTATCTTCTATTCTGGCTTATTTTGCTTCTCTATCACTGCTGCCCAATTGATCGCTCCCATAGTCAGTTGCGTCCTGCATGACACTTGACAGGAAAATTAACACTCCCGCGCTAATCTTCTCGCCCCATCGATGTTGATATTGCCAATTCTACTCTCGCGATCCTGACAAGTAATCATTTAATAATGCCCCTTCATTGCTCTTCTCTTACATTTCCCTTCCAATCTCCTATTCATTTTATTTTTTTTAACAATTATTTTAGTTTCACACAATAAGTCATAATGGTCTCTAAGCCTAAGCAATCACAGAAATCCAGAGAATTCCTTAATATTACCTATGACACACAGCCGTCACAGACTTTGAAGTATTTTAGACACAAATTTCCTCTGGCTGCATTGCGAAACATTAATAACTGTTCGCAGTTGGCCTCGACTCAACAAAATTG
>NC_087162.1:3022500-3032500 GCF_035594125.1 Scylla paramamosain | reverse complement strand
CGTCACATGTTTTTCTTATAACTTTTTAGCGAGTAGTAATTACGCGGGCCTTTAAAGTTTTCGCAGCCTTTGACCAACTTCCCTTACATGCAAAAAAAAAAAATTAAAATTAAAAAATGAATAAATAAATGAATAAAAAAAAAAAAAAAAGCAGGAGCAAGGCACAGTAACTTGACTAAACTTCGCTTTTACTGAGAGCAACATCCCCTTGTGCTCTGCAACGAAAGGGACCCAGAAGACCTTGTATAACTGGACGATTTACAGCTTAAGTGTGCATGAGGGGGATCTGCACGGTTATTGCGACCGGACTTGCTTGCTTAGCAGATCAAAGGAAAAGGGGAAGAAAAGCACTGTGTTCTTTTCCTTCATGGTGGTGGTAGTGGTGGTGGTTCCTACTGTGAAAACACTCGTAATGCTGCCCCTGTCACGCCTCTGTAAGCATTGAAACAGCTGCAGTTTTTTTTTTCGTTGGTATTTAATGCAGGACACACAGTTGAGAACGCCTGCAAGTTTCGTTTGTTCATGTTGCTGTTTAATACAATATATATATATATATATATATATATATATATATATATATATATATATATATATATATATATATATATATATATATATATATATATATATATATATATATATATATATATATATATATATATATATATATATATATATATATATATATATATATACAGTAACTTACCACTCGGCATGTATCCAGTAATGGTCAAAGCACTTCTTAGTCAGCGTCACGATAATTCATAATTCTCTTCGTCTCTCTCTCTCTCTCTCTCTCTCTCTCTCTCTCTCTCTCTCTCTCTCTCTCTCTCTCTCTCTCTCTCTCTCTCTCTCTTTTATTATTATATATTTCACAGTTTATATGTCGTTCTTTCCTTTTCTTACTTTCTTTCTTCTTTCTTTTCTTCCTCTTTTCTTTTCCCGCTTCCTCCTCTCCGTTCTTATCTATTATCTTATAGCGTTTTTACTTTGGACATTTTCTTTTTTCTTGTCTTTTTGCAGGTAAATTAACATCATTCAGAGTCAAATTTGTTTCATTCAGTTCCAGCGGTTAAAACTGCAAACGATTTTCATTCATAAACTTAAAATATTCACACCACGCGAAACTTCCTCTTTGATGCCTTTCCTTCCTGGTTCTTTCAAGTCCGTTCACTCACCCCCGCTGCGCCATGTAACGCTATAACGGCGCCATAACTCATTCAGTCAATTAATAAGCTGCCTCGCTCACACTCAACCCTCCGTCAGCAGGACATCCCACCACTAGGAGCAGTTGTGTCTGTACTGCACGCCTCCTTCCCGCGCTGTCGTAAAGAAGTGCGCCGCGGTGTTGCCGGCAGCCTGCACTCCATTCATTATTCCCCGGGTCTCCTTCAAGCTGCACGTTGTACTAATTTCATGCAGTGTTGGCTTCTTTGTGCCTTCTGGAGCTTGCGGTGCGTATCTTAAAGTTGTGTTCCGTTTCCCGTCATAAATACACGCCGTTAATTAGCGCGGAGTTGAATGCGCCGTCTTTTAATTACTTAACTGTTCATTCTTCCTGAAAGGCGGGACGTGCCACAGTACGCGAATTCACATACCACGTTTTCTTTGTACATCACACACAGCACATTTTCTGGCGGGTAAAACTGAACTGCACGACAAGCGGGTGAGTCCTTCCTACCACAGAGACACCTCACTTCTGTCTCGTCTCACTGCCACCACAACCACTTCCTCCCCTTCCTCTTCTTCCTAGTCACTCCAGCGTTCCTTCACCCCATCGGAAGTAGTGCATCAGTGCGTTCCTGCAGCCCTTACTGGCGAGGTAACGGAGTGACTTGCCGCCTGTTCCACTGCTTGGTGCTTTCACTGACACACAGGAGGAGAGCGAGGGAAGGAGCGAAGATGGGATGCCTTAAGGGGAGGATTTGTGCCGCTTGTTATCATGATGTGATTTACGGCTTGTGTGTGACGCATCAGTTTGGTCTGGTTGGAAGAATTATATTTCATGTTTTTTTTTTTTTTTAGTGTGTGTGTGTGTGTGTGTGTGTGTGTGTGTGTGTGTGTGTGTGTGTGTGTTTGGAATGTCCCTACGTTATTATTTTATAGGTTTGAACGGTAGTGTGCTGTACGTGACGTTTCCCCCCTGCCCTTCCCCTCCTCTCTCTCTCTCTCTCTCTCTCTCTCTCTCTCTCTCTCTCTCTCTCTCTCTCTGTGTGTGTGTGTGTGTGTGTGTGTGTGTGTGTGTGTGTTTGAGGTGAACGGTTCCATATAAGATACACACACACACACACACACACACACACACACAAATAATCACAAAAACAAACTGGAGCAAAAGAATATCATGCAATTTCTGCTACAAAAGCAATCTTCTGCAATCATAAACTGCTCGTAATCTTCCTGGTGACATATGATATTCTAGTTATTCCTCCCATCGGTATCATGAAACTTTTTATGTTAATCTTGAGCTGTTTACGTGCCTAGCAAACTTAACTAAACTATTCTCTCTCTCTCTCTCTCTCTCTCTCTCTCTCTCTCTCTCTCTCTCTCTCTCTCTCTCTCTCTCTCTCTCTCTCTCTCTCTCTCTCATCATACACAGTAGAAAGAAGAGGATTCAACAAACAAGTGATCATGTTACCACAAACCCCCTACTCTTCTCCTTTCCTGTTTTCTTACTTACAACGTTGCAACGTTCAGATTACAGCGCGGATTTATAATGCATGGAAGAAAAAATTCGGAAATAAAAGAATAAGAGAAAAATACAAACTTGACATGAATAAATACATGATGAAATTCGAGACACGACGGAAGCCAGAAAAAATATTGTGTATATGTACGTATATCAAAACATATGATATAACGAGGACAGATTTTTATATGCTTCACCGATACATGAAAAAAAAAGTTCGAGTAATACATTTTCCCGTTTGTATATATTATTTAGGTAATTTTCTTTCAAAAGTGAGATTTATTGTCAAAAGCCCTTTTATACTCGGTGCGAAATAGGAACAGCATATTTGTTTTATACGTATATATGTATGTGCTTCATGACTCTTTATACAGTTAGTTAGTTAGTTAATTAGTTACCGTGTGTGTGTGTGTGTGTGTGTGTGTGTGTGTGTGTGTGTGTGTGTGTGTGTGTGTGTGTGTGTGTGTGTGTGTGTGTGTGTGTGTGTGTGTGTGTGTGTGTCTGTCTCTCTCTCTCTCTGTGTGTGTGTGTGTGTGTGTGTGTGTGTGTGTGTGTGTGTGTGTGTGTGTGTGTGTGTGTGTGTGTGTGTGTGTGTGTGTGTGTGTGTGTGTGTGTGTGTGCGTTCGTCACCTGGCACTGCACATGTTGTTTGTCTGGTGCACAATAAACAACAAACACAAACACCCTCACGTCCTCTTTGTTTCCCGCTATTCAGAAATTCCCTCAATCACTTCTTCAGTAAATCCCTTCTATTCCCTTATTTCCCACTGCCCTCAACTCATCTCCGTCTCTTTTCTCCTCGTCAGGCACCACATCGCTACCACTCTCACCTTTACTCTCTGACCAACATCACGGCCTTAACTTTTTCTGGCACTTTCTTACCTGCCTCCACCACCACCACCACTGCCAACACAACCACCACCACCACAACCACCAGGTGTCCCCAGTCGCCACCTACATAGTTCTTTTTTTTTTTTTCAGGCATGAGATGAGGTGAACCAGTACGGTATTAAGAACTCGTGACCAACACCTGAGTCCCATAATACTAATGAGGCACAGAACACCTGAAGGGATGATAGGTACACACACACACACACACACAAACGTGGTATTATTCTTCGCCACGTGTATCTCTTGCTGAGTTTCATTTGTAATTCGCGTTTGGCACTGTTATTCTCTCCACCTGGTGCTCACAAGGATGTATGACTTCACCTGGGGCGCGGAGAGGAAGGAACATGTGCGGCATCGCTGAGGCGAGACAAAATTATTTATTTGTGCGTGGACAGGAGGAGTGAAGTCGGTCACTATTAATAGCGACAGAGAGTAATGGCGAGGGAGGGGCGGAGGGAGGAGAGGGATGCCTTGTGCGCGTTTGTCCCTTTGTACACCTCTGACCCAGTCGTTGCGGCGCCTTGAATCAATCAATAAATGTCCCTCGCAAGGCACCCCGGGGTCTCCATCAATGGTGGTGAGGACGACGGAAACGACGCACCTACTGACCTCCTCACTCCCTTCACCCCCCGCCGAACACCTGCAGGAGCCCCACAATGTTTTCGCGTGTGCCAAGAGCAGCCTCGTCACCACTAGTGTTATACCGTGGGCGTGGTAAGCTCAGAGTTGTTGTAGCATCGCGGAGAACAGGTGTACAGCGGCCGCCTCACGGGTCACGCTTTGTCCTTAAAACACGATCAAAGACAAACTCGGAGTTCGTTCGTAAGTGTTTATTCAAAGTCTGCGCTCTTGAGTTTACTTTGCGTTAGTGTCACAATTGTATTTCACTTTGGAAGCCAGAGCTTGTCTCATCCCCGAAGTTACAGCGGTGTGTGGTGTTTGATCCGCCACGCCCACACGACAGCCAACACCCTCCCGCTCACGCCCACAGTGCTGCCCTCTGGTAATCGGTACATATAATTGAGACCCTCCAAGAAGTCGCCAGCTAACATGCAGGGAATTAAGAGGTGAGTCAGCGTGCTTCCCCCGCCAGGTGTGACTCCCCAGGTGCATCCCCGTGTGCAATGGCCGGTCTGCCGACACACCTGGCACACGCGGAGGCACAAATACCACCTACTCTCAGGAACACCAGCACGCACATAATAATACCAAGCCTCAGACGACCTCCAGGCAAATATTGTTCCTCTTTTGTTCTCGTTACAAATAGAATGGCCTTTTGCGTGTTATCTCTTTTTTTTTTTTTTCTTTCGACGTAAAAGAGCAATGCAAGCCTGGTTGGAGCAAGTAATGGTGCCAGGGTGATAGTTTGGGCGTTAGCAGGTTGTTCCTGGTGGGTCAGGGAAGCTGCACATACTAGCCAGCGAAATGTTGACACGTAAAGCCCAACACACTCAAATGAGGAAAGGGAGAAGCGTCATATTGCAAGTAGGTGCAGGTGGCAGTCTCTCTCTCTCTCTCTCTCTCTCTCTCTCTCTCTCTCTCTCTCTCTCTCTCTCTCTCTCTCTCTCTCTCTCTCTCTCTCTCTCTCTCTCTCTCTCTCTCTGCAGCTGAAAGATTTACCTGTCTATATTACATCACCATAATCCATTACACAGAAAAAAAAACAATAAAACTCTACAGCAGACGTATAACCCTCGACCCTCCCCTCCTATGCCCCGCATCATTCCCCATCCTCCACCTCAGTCCTACCCCGTAAAGTTATGAGCGATACCCGCAGACACCAATGCTGGCAACTTCGAGCAACGCACCGAAAACATTCATAAGAACATAAGATCAAAAGAAATAAGGGAAGCTGCAAGAAGCGACCAGGCTTACACATGGCAGTCCCTGAATGAAGTATACCTACCTGTTTCCACCTATCATCCCCATCCATAAAAAAAAATTAAAAAAATTATAAAACAATTTATGCATTTTTTTTCGCGTATGCATTGCGGAGGATCGACCGACCGACCCACCGACTGACTGACTGACTGACTGACTGACTGACTGACTGACTGATTGACTGACTGCTTGTCTGAATCAATAACTGATATCGACACACGTCAAGAATTTACACAATATGTGGAATGGCGGATGTATTTCCCTTTTCACCTTCCATCAGACATCAGAGAGGACCTGTCATTCCCCATGCTCCGGAAGGACGTAGCCATCACAGTTCGTATGCTTCTCTTCTAGAAAGTTTAAAGTCCCTTATAAATTCTCAAGACATCAAGACATCAAGACATTTAACACTCTTGCTATACTATTAACGGTATTATTTGTTATTCCATCCTCCAAGCGTATTCCAGGTATTTCTTATCTCATTTTTATTTCATATGAGTTCCGAGACTGGATATTATCACTCCAGTATTTCAAACTCATTTTCATTTCGCGTAAGCTGCGAGACTGGATGTTATTATTACAGAAAGCCTCGTTACATTCTCCTAGGAAACGACACAAGGTAAAGTTCACTTACTGTTTATATCACCCGTGACGTCATCCTCCCAGTGTATTCCTGAGATTTTTTTTCAGCATCTAATACATGTTTGGTATTGAGTAAATATTAATATGCTGGGCTGGATGAACGTGATTTTCCCCACACATCTCCGAGGCGGCGATGCACCGATATAGGTATAGTGCTGTTACAGATTGCCTCATCCAAGACTCCTCGCACGGTATCACATTTTTCTTCTTTGTTCATGTCTAAGCCGCGTTTCCTATCAAGCGAACTCTCGACTGCACTAAACTTAGCGTCAATTCGAGCAACGAGAGGCCCAATTAGAGTATTAATATTCATTCAGCGACATGAAACGAGGTCACCTGATGGGCCCGGAAGACTCCCGCTCAGAACACACTGCTATAACAGCGTTCCTGATAGTCAACCTTATAAACGCAGGGCTGCAGGACAAGGGTGCGCTCAAGTGATCATTGCAGGGGATGAAGCCATCAGAAATACAACAGCCCATTGCCAAGTCTCAGGCATAGGAGAGGTTGTTGTTGGTATAAAAGGAACAGCCACAGTTGAGTCTTCCTGCCTCCCACAGCAGCCACGTGTAAATCTATTGTTCGCGTGACCCAGAAAGCACTTCAGCCAATTTTTTTTTTTTTTTTTTTTTTTACTCTCCTTCCTGCCTGACTTAAGCTATAAAATCCCAACACACTTTCAAGACAGGATATGTATGTGCACGTACGGTATGAATGAATCTTCTTTACTTTCGTCTGACTTTATTTAACTGTAAAATACTAACACACATCTGAGGCAAGATAAAGAACAATATGAATCTATCTCCCTTATTTTTTTATTTATTAATTTATTCATTTGTTTTTTTTTTTTGTCCGACTTCATCTTAAACACACCAACACATTTCTGAGACAAGACGCAACATGAATTCCTCTCCTTTATTTTTCTTCGAGTTTAACTATGAAATCCTAATCCCATTGTGAGAAAAGACACTGCAAGAATAACTCAATTAAGTGATACTTTCCTGACGTACAAAGCATTTCTCTCAGTATAAAAATTCGCCAGCAAACACGTAAAACACTTCCAACACACGGTGCAAGGAGGGAAATTTGTCCTGGTTCAGAGAAGGAAGGCTGTCATTGTTCTGAGTGCGACCATTAAGTTAATGACGCCGCCCATCAAGTCATGACAGGGGAGACTTGAGCTGACAATATATCTTACTGATTTTACACAAGGTTCGTCGTGGTGGAGAGAGAGAGAGAGAGAGAGAGAGAGAGAGAGAGAGAGAGAGAGAGAGAGAGAGAGAGAGAGAGAGAGAGAGAGAGAGAGAGAGAGAGAGTAATTCGCAGCAAACTTGTTACCTTAAGAAGTTTTCAAGATCCCTCATCTAATCTAAAACAAGCAATGTAGTGTAGTGAAGGCAAGGGAAGGGGGCAGACATCCCGTAACTTGACCACGACGGGGGACAAAGTGAGTGTTGCGCGGCTACCAAACTTAGTCGGCTCGTGACAACGCTTCCCTTCTTCGCTATGAATATGAAAGCATCCTGAGCGGTACACGAGAGTCACCAACCTCTGAGCGCTAAGTGAACATGGGCCCGCCGGTTAGAACACAATCTATGGTAATTACTCCATCACCTAAGGACGCGAGGCACATGGATACACCGAGTTCTGAATTAAACATATACAAGTTCTCTCTCTCTCTCTCTCTCTCTCTCTCTCTCTCTCTCTCTCTCTCTCTCTCTCTCTCTCTCTCTCTCTCTCTCTCTCTCTCTCTCTCTCTCTCTCTCTCTCTCTCACGTGGCACACTGACACCACACGGTAAATATTAAATTGTAGGGACTTGCTGTTAAATGGACGACAAGGCATCCCTCTAATTTCACGTGTGCCGACCAGGTGTTTCTGATTACAGGTGTTTCAAAGGACTGGTCAAGCTTTGCCTCTCATTCCTGCACTTTGTTTCTTCTCATTCCTGATGATTTTGAGCATGACCTGGCATATGCGTGAGGAGGCGGAAGAGGAGGAAGAGAGAATGAAAGAGGAGGAGGAAGAGGCAGAGAAGGAGGAGGAGGAAAATGAAGATAAAGGAATACAAATGAAAATAGACAGCAGCAGACCTGTTGATCCTTAAGAGCTTTTTGTGGTAGACTATAATAAAATAAAGCACAAGGAGGAGGAGGAGGAGGAGGAGGAGGAGGAGGAGGAGGAGGAGGAGGAGGAGGAGGGAATGCGCAAAGAAGGAAGAGGAAGAGGTGGATTTATATAGTCTACGAGTAAACAAACGTACAAGAACAGTTTGAGATCAAAGAACAATTTCGATCCTCAGCTTAAACTTACAAAAAAATAAATAAAAATAAAAAATAAGAATTAGCAAGATTAGTTTCGGTCTTGGTCTAATCTTATCACCACCACCATCACCACCTTCATCACCTCCACCACCATCGTTCTCCTGACGTCACCAAGGACAATGTTAGCCGTGGGTGGGCGACTTGTTCTTCTCTTTGGTGTTTGTGTTGTCTTCTTCATAATGTACTGACACTTTTAAAACTGACTGTATTACACTGTGGTCAGGCGACGCTCATTAAACGCGTTAATTACTCCAAACTTAAGAAAAGTACGGATTTTTTCTTTGTCTTTTTTTCTAGGTTTGAGTAAGCGCGCAGCCTTTCCAAGTCCATGCATTTTTATATTTTATTTATTTATTTATCTACATGTTTTTCCTTGTCACCCGGAAGCAGCCCAGCCTCACGCTACACGTTCACAACACGCCACAAAAACCTCACAAAGCGAGCGAGGCAGCATATTCATAACATGACACCTGGCCCACTTCTCCCAAGCCCTCTTCATCCTTCCCCCTCCTTCTTCCTACATTCCTTAAGTCTGACTTTTCTTCCACTTCCTCCTCGTCCCATTCTTTTCTCACCTTTATTTTTGTAACTCTTTCTCTTCCTCCTTCTCTATCCCTGTGCTGCCTATCATTTGTTACCTTCTCCTCTGCGTACGTCTTCCTTCTTTTTATTGTCCACTTCCTCCATCTCTGTATAATGACTTCTTAATAGCGCCCTTCTCCTCAGTTACCACTCAACCCTTTCCAGAGAAGAAACACAATTTCCCTTCCAACACCGCATTTCTTATTTATCCGTCATCTACTTTCCTTGTGTTGACTCTCATCCCTTTTTAATGACTTCATAATAGCGCCCTTCTCTTCTCCTCAGCTACCACTCGACCCTTTTCAGAGAGGAAACAATTTCTCTTCCAACACCGCTTTCCTCATTCATCCTTCATCTACTTCCCTCGTGTTGACTCCCCTTCCATACTCTCCTCGAAACACGAGATAAGCCTTCATCATCCTCCATTTCCCCTCCACGCAAGATATTCTCACATACGCTTCCTACACTTCCCCACTAATACCGTGCTGTGTCCAAGTATCTCTGCCTTACCTCACCTGCCGGCAAGTTACGAGCAAAGTCTCTGAATATGAGACAAGTTTGCCGTTAGCCAGATGAGCGTCTGCCTGCCTGCCCGCCTGTCTACCTGCCTGCTGCTGCCTCGCTTATCGCACCTGCACATTCCGATGGTATTGCGTGTGTGTGTGTGTGTGTGTGTGTGTGTGTGTGTGTGTGTGTGTGTGTGTGTGTGTGTGTGTGTGTGTGTGTGTGTGTGTGTGTGTGTGTGTGTTTGTTCATGTGTTATGCATTTGGTGTGTACTGCAGTTACAATTAGGTGTTGGTGGATTATTCAGCAGGACTAAGTTATTATTTATTAAGTATGGAATATGAATAATTATGTGTAACTGCATGCTGTGATCTACTTACTGTACCTCTCTCTCTCTCTCTCTCTCTCTCTCTCTCTCTCTCTCTCTCTCTCTCTCTCTCTCTCTCTCTCTCTCTCTCTCTCTCTCTCTCTCTCTCTCTCTCTCTC
>NC_087162.1:3012500-3017500 GCF_035594125.1 Scylla paramamosain | reverse complement strand
GCAGGCAGACAAGCCGGCCGGCAGGCAGGCAGGCAAGCAGACAGACAGAAATACTCATGAGGGAAAGGTCATGCATATTTTTTTTCCTAAAGGGGAAAGTTTAGAGGCTTTTTGTCAAGAATACATTAATTTGTATATCATGTATATGTTGTGTATTCCACGTTTGATATCCATTCGCTTCTGGTTCTATCCCAGGTGGATACGATGCACTTCCGTAACTGGTACGAAGAGAAATGTGGGCGTTTCTTATTAAAATAACTTGAGACGCGCTTCTGCTTCACGTATATCTGACAGGAAATACTCAAGTCTCGCGGTGCTCGGAATATAACGGAGACTCACACGACACAAGCGAGGCACATCCTATAATAGTACACGTCACGGTTGCCGCTCCTGGAGACTCGCTCCGTGCAGTTCACGTCCTGATACTTGTAGTGGCTATTGTATGATTAAAATTTTACTTTTGCCAAGCTACGCACTCTTTGATGTTTAAGATGACTAGAGGATGAGTAAGCTTTTATTTCTGAAGATGCAGCTTCGCCAGACTGTAGGAAAATAAAGGATAAAGAACCAGAAATGTAAAATGAAAGAATGAGACGGATGGTGCTGCTCCACAAGACACCTCGAAGATGAATGATTAAATAATACGTTAAAACTGAAAAGAAAGGTAGAGAGAGGCGGCAAAATAGTAAAAGAAAGAACTCGGAAGAGAATAGAATACAAGAAAAAAATAAGTAAAAGCCAAACAAGTATAACAAGAACAAGAATCCGAAAAATGAAAGCAAGTAAAAGAAACAAATAAAGCTCGGAGAAAATAAATAACAAAACTTCAAAAAAACAGTGAAAGAGGAAACAAACATGGAAGGCAGCGAGCTGGAAATGAAATTGTACTAACGAGGGGTGACTCAGGTATTCCCGTCACAACAAAGAAAAAAAAACAGACTGGCGTCGCTGCATAAAAGTCAAAGTGTCTTCATCTTTCTATTTCCACCTATCAAACAATTCGCAATTTTCTACCAAAGTGATTCTGGGATGAAACTGCTTTGGACTTTCATGTATGACAAATAAAGAGAACTGCATGGGAGTTATACAATTACAGACAATATCTAGAAATGCAGAGGAAAACAGCATCCTAACATTCTCTGTAATTTGGAAAGAAAGGAAAAAAAAAGAGAAAAAAAGAAAAAAATGACGTAACACTATAAACAGAAAGTAAAGGAAAAGAAAAGTTTCAATACAAAAAAAAATAAAAAATACACAAAAAATAAACATTCGTATACCAATTTAGTACGTAATAAAGAAACGAACTCCACAAGTCAACAAACTCACGAACTAACACCACCATAACAGTTACGTACCTGAGCTTCTTGTTTCCACCACCTGCCTTCCTGATCCGCGCTACTCCCCTCCAGGCTCTCACAACAACTCCCCTCCGCCCCTCGCTTCAAAATAGAATTAACATCAAAGAGCATGCCGTAAGTAATCCCAGTGGTGGCTCTCTCTTGGCTGGCGATAGCGATACCTCCATGCGTTAGGATACAATATCCTAGGCACCACTATCTCTTGCTTACATTAGACACAAATCATCATGTAATCCATCTGTGTTCTCTCTCTCTCTCTCTCTCTCTCTCTCTCTCTCTCTCTCTCTCTCTCTCTCTCTCTCTCTCTCTGCACTCTGCCATCTGCCTTTCCCTCCGTCTGTCTTCAGTTCTTCACGTCTCTAATCCTATTCGCCCATCTCGCTGCCTCTCGCCTTCCTTCTCACACACAAGTCACCATTTTCACAAGTCACACTGGAGTAGAATGTGTGTGTGTGTGTGTGTGTGTGTGTGTGTGTGTGTGTGTGTGTGTGTGTGTGTGTGTGTGTGTGTTTGTGTATGTGTTAAGCTTTCATGACCTTTTCTTTCTATATTTTTCTTATCCGAATGTTTTTGTTTCTTTGTTTAATATTTTCTTTTTACTCTCTCTCTCTCTCTCTCTCTCTCTCTCTCTCTCTCTCTCTCTCTCTCTCTCTCTCTCTCTCTCTCTCTCTTACATCCTCTTCTCCTCCATCTCCCACCCCAGGCACACAAACATACACACACGTGGGGCAAAAACAAACACTTCGCGTCCGTGTTTACCATCCCACTTCAATGAGGCGAGATGCTGATTCTACCGTGCGCCTCCATTCAAGTACGCCGGATGCCTGGAATCCAACTTTAATCTTATTACTGAAACAGGCGCTAATTGGTAGGAAAAGGATGAAGAGGAGGAGGAGAAGGAGGGCAAGGAGGAGGAGGAGGAGGAGGAGGAGGAGGAGGAGGAGGAGGAAGAGGAGGAGGATATCTGAATGTCAAAGAAAATGGGATAAAGGGATCAAATAACTATAAATGTTCAAGAAGGAGGAGGAGGAGGAGGAGGAGGGGAAGCATGCAAAAAGGACAAAGACAATCATGAGGGCAAGGATAAGAGATACACAGAGCAGCATAAATATAACGCCTTTACGTCCTGACCTGCTCTCTCTCTCTCTCTCTCTCTCTCTCTCTCTCTCTCTCTCTCTCTCTCTCTCTCTCTCTCTCTCTCTCTCTCTCTCTCTCTCTCTCTCTCTCTCTCTCTCCTATCACCCACACTACATGCTACCACTTTATAAATTCCATGTCTCCAATAAGTATTAATAACTATTTCCGCGTTCCCATCTAATCTTGAGGCAATATTACTCTCGGTGAAAATATATATGCCGTATGAACTAATGAAATTCAGCTGACATCGGTGGGGGTAAAGGAAAGGAAGATCAGCGAGGGATTTTTAATATCAGCGATAGATCTACGTATTTATTGGTGGACGCAAAGGTCATCCACGTAACCGACTGACATTTGCCTTTATCTACATCACACCTACGTACTCGACATGTGCAAAGCCCCATCCATTCTGCTGATTCCTTTTAATATGATAATGTTTTTTTTCTTTAGTTGTGTTCACGCAGCTTCAATCATTTGTTATTCATTTGATATAGTATTTAGTTCTTGTGACAGTTTGGTTATCACTTTGTTTTTCCTGGCGTTGCGAGCGAGGTTGTCAGTGGTCGGGTATTTATTGTGCCACGTAACATCATCATTATTATCACCATCACCATAAAGAAGATAATATTGGAAGAAAAATCATTATCGTCATCATCATCATCATCATAATCATCATCATCATCATCATCATCACCACCACTACCTTCATCATCACCAGCCTTTCGTCTTATCAACTCCTCTCCTTTAACTGACTGTCTTCACCTTCTTTCTCATCGCCGCAATGTTGTATCTCTTGCTATCTTCTACCGCCATTTTTATGCCAACTGTTCTTCTGATCTTACTAACTGCATGCCTCTCTTCTTCCCGTGGCCTCGCTGCACAAAACTTTCTCCTTTCTTTCACCCCTATTCTGTCCAACTCTCTAATGCAAGAGTTAACCAGTATTCTCAATCATTCATCCCTTTCTCTGGTAAACTCTGGAACTCCCTGCCTACTTCTGTATTTCCACCTTCCTATGACTTGAACTCTTTCAAGTGGGAGGTTTCAAGACACTTACCAATTTTTGACTACCACTTTCGATTCTATTCGGTGACCGGCACCTCAGTGGGCTTTTATTTATTTATTTATTTTTTTTTTTTTGTGTGTGTGTGTGCTGTTTTGCTGCCTTTGGCCGGTGCCCCTCCTACATAAAAAAAATAAATAAATCACCATCCTCATCACCGTCACCACCACCACCACAAGTATCATCCTCACCACAACTGCACGTATCATTCCCACCACCACCACAAGTATCATCCTCACCACCACTGCAAGTATCATTCCCACCACCGCCACCACCACCACCACCACCATCAATACGGTAGAGGAAAGGCAAGGGATATAATTATACGCTCTGCTACCCACCACTTGCCTCTGCTTCCCTCTCCTTCCCAGACGATGAATCTTGCCGGAGAAATCTGAGTAACTACCACAATTTCCCTCGAAAATGAACGATGAAAAGTAGGTTAGTTTACATTTCTAGTGACTATTATTAATTTTCCTTTTATTATATTTTGTGCTGTGATCTTGTAGCACCTGTACGTTCATTCCTGAAAACTTGGATGGTTAATCTGCAGACAGGACTGTTAAGAAGGTTGGGAAAGATTGTCAGTTGGTATTGCTTATATAGCTATTGTATTTATTTTTCTTTCTTTTCCTTTACGTATATATTTTCAGTCACTGTATCTTCAGTTGGTACAGTTTGTAAAATGGATAACTAAGTATACAGGTAATAATAATAAGGTGAGTGGCCAAGTAAGCAGTTATGGCTATGATCTTTTCTCCTTTTTCTTTTTTCTTTATATGTACAATTTCAGTAATTATTTTTATCTGGTATAGCTTGTAAAGTATATAACTTACTATGTAGGTAATAGTAACTAGCCAGGTAAGCAGATACAGCTATTTTTTTTTTCTTTATTTTCCTTTAGGTATATCATTTTAATCAATGTATCTTCATTTGAGGGTTCACAATGGTCTGGAATCTGCCAGATTCACTAGCCGACTTAATTTTACACTATATATTTATTTTTTTTTAAGTCGGTGTGTCTGATGTCGGCCGGTCCTTTCGTCTCGGCACGGTTTCAGCCAGTTGCGAGTATTTAGCTTATAATAACTGTTCTGTAGAGTATGCATTACCAGATCCCGTCGATAACTGTTCTGTAGAGAATGCATCACCAGATCCCGTGGATACTGTTAGCACAAACACTTAGGATCAGTGATGTGTAGCATTTAGGTACAGTACATCAAAATGCATCATGAAAGATGACTTAAGAATGTGCATCTCCAGAGAACTGTGGGAGCGTATACGGACTTACATTAAAACATCCGGCGATCACCGGCAACTCAGACCACTGCTAACGCCTCATTTGGTAAAATTTGTAAACAAGATAACTGAGTATTCAGGTAACAGCCAGGTAAGTGAAGAGGCAGATGGGCACATATGGCTTTTTTTTTCTTTTCTTTTTT
>NC_087162.1:3002500-3007500 GCF_035594125.1 Scylla paramamosain | reverse complement strand
GGCATCTAACACAAACTGGCATCTGGTACCCGTCTTTGCTCCCCCTCCACCCTCCTTCCACCCTCCTTCCACCCCTCGACATACGACCACCCCTCACCCCCTCCACTCCCACCCACGACACGGTGCAGTGAGAGGGGAGGGAGAGAGGCAGAGAGGGTGAGTGAGTCCCCTTCTGTCGGGTTGTGTTCCGTGCGGTGGCTGGTTGGTGATGGTAGCGTGGTAGTAGTAGCTGTGGTCGTGTGGTCGTAGTGGTCGTGTCGGTTCCCCCCTCCGTCCGTGCCCTGGTCGTGTGCGTGTGTGACGTGCCAGTGTGACGGCGGTCCTGATTGTGGTGTTACGTGGCGTGTTAGCTCAGCGCGTGACGGTGCAAGGCGGAGGAGGAAGAGGAAATAGCGCTGGTTTACGCTAAGGTAAGAATGAATTATAGGATTTTATTACTGGCGTGGGGTTATAGGTCTCTCTCTCTCTCTCTCTCTCTCTCTCTCTCTCTCTCTCTCTCTCTCTCTCTCTCTCTCTCTCTCTCTCTCTCTCTCTCTCTCTCTGACATGTACCTGCCATATACCGGATGAACTTTGCAAACGTGCTTTCATATTCAAAGGCTAACCTGTCCCACTCTACCACCTGTGCAACAAACTGCCCCGGCCTGACAACCGGAAAATGCGCCCTGTACTACTACTGCTCCTACTTCTGCTACTGCTACTGCTACTACTACCACTACTACTACTACTACTACTGCTACTACTATTATTACTACAACTACTACTATTACCAACATTATTATTATCATTATTTAGGGCGTAGTGGTGAGGAGGCTGGGCGTTCTCCGCAGCCCCGAGATCTATTCTGAGCAAGAGCGGGTGGGCAAGAGGCGGTGGGCGGGAGAGTGTGGGCGGAAGGACGATGAGTGCCATGATCCAGTGGGCGGTAGTGAAACGAAGTGCCTTGTTTTTTATCTCTTAAAGGATGGACGACAAAGGAAGGTTTTTTACACACACACACACACACACACACACACACACACACACACACACACACACGCACACTGGGAGAGGCGGCGGTGACATACTGGTCAGCTCGCGGTATTGGTGATCTCGTTAACCAGAGTTCGAGTCCTGCTGGAAGGTGACCACTCTTCAAGCTATAGCCGAGTGATCGGAGGATACCCACACTCTTCCTTGCAACCTTGTCTTGGATGTCGACTGTATGGTGGGGCTCTGAGCGGTGGCTTGAGGCTCTGCAAAGGTGTCACTCAAAAAATCTGAGGTCGACCAAAAGCCTCCACAAATAGAAAAGCTTATCATCTCAGTCCCAAGAACAAGTTGCAACTAGTCCTGTTGCAGAGAATTTAAAAAGAAAATGCGGCATATTCCACTTTTGCGGATGCGGAGAATGAGGTTAAAGAGAAGAAAAATTGTGAGCTCTCTTTCCCAACAAAACCTTCATTAATTTTCCTCTACCAGTTTCCTACCATTTCTTTATCTTTTTCCTTCAATTATTATACATTTCTTTGAAGTGCAGAAAACGCATTTACCTTAGGATGTAAAGAGGATCTACAACGATATTCGGTTACGACCAATTACTGATTTAGATAATACGTAACGAGTGTGTGTGTGTGTGTGTGTGTGTGTGTGTGTGTGTGTGTGTGTGTGTGTGTGTGTGTTTCCTTTATCCTAGTCTGTTCCTCCACCACGCTATCCACATTTCACTTTTTTTTTTCTTTACTGCCAACAGTTAACACAAGGAGAATGGTTCGCTTACTGATGAGCTGGACTGTTTCAACACTTCACTTGCGTCACCGTGGTTCACGTGACACGAGCAAAGAGGTTCATTTGCTCATGGGTCCAGCGAATTCTATGTTCCAGTTATGTTCATGTGGTTTACACGACACAAAAACTCTTAGAAAAATATCTTCTCAATTTTTGCTGTCCTCTATAAAGTAAATTTCCTGTTTGTCTGCATGCCTGCCTGCCTGTCTGCCAGTCTGCTTGTCAAGCTTTGCTTCCTTTTCTCCTACCTTTGGTGATCTTAATTTACGTTTACTTTTCGAATCGAACTACACATCAACATTAGCTTTTGTTTTGATCTCTCTCTCTCTCTCTCTCTCTCTCTCTCTCTCTCTCTCTCTCTCTCTCTCTCTCTCTCTCTCTCTCTCTCTCTCTCTCTCTCTCTCTCTCTCTCTCAAGATCGTTGTAACGTCGGGACTGTCAACAGTCTATCTTCATACTTGAGTTAACACTGAAAGTGGTGTGCATATACGTGCACTGGACCACGTACACACTCACCCATTCACCCACCCACTCACATCTACACCCACACCCACACCCATACCCACATACATACACACGGAAAGAGAGAGAGAGAGAGAGAGAGAGAGAGAGAGAGAGAGAGAGAGAGAGAGAGAGAGAGAGAGAGAGAGAGAGAGAGAGAGAGAGGCAGAGAGAGAGGCAGATAGAGGCAGACATAAAGACAGACAGACAGACAGACAGACAGACAGACAGACAGACAGACAGAGAGACAGCATCAATCAGCATACACGGTCAAACATAATACCCGATTTATCTCCAGAAATTCTTTCCTTCACTTGCGTTACCTTCACCGGCGGAAGCAGGAAATGCTAGCCCACAGCGAAAAGGAAATAAGAAGACTTGCAATTTAAAGCAACTGAAGGGCACGAATCCCCTCTGACATTTGTCTCTTGTAAGTTCAATTATGAAAAAAAAAATAATAATTCTATTGTCGTTTTGGAGTTCTGTGTCAGCAAATTCACATCAGCATATATGACTGGAGGTCAAATGAGAAAGGTGAAGTGATTTGTCCAACGTAAGAGCTTCACCAGTATTAGTAGGACTTATAGTGCAGCAGGACAGGAAATTGTCACAACTCCAATCTTGTGAAGCCTCCCTGCCTGCCCTCTATAAAGCGAGGCCGCTGAAATAAAACTGAATTTATAAAAAATTGAAATTGTAAATCTCACCTATGAAACCAGGACTCATACATCATTCCTTGATATAAGGAACGCCTTAATAATAATATATGATCCGTGTAACGCAACATTTTGAGGCGATATAAGCACGACCACAAGTAAATTTTATAAATACAGGTTAAACCGGGAACTGCCACCCGGGAGTTTCGTTGAGGGCACGGTGTTGTGGTACAAAGCGCTTATGTCCTATGAAAAAAGGATTACCAGCGAGGAGGTAAAGGGGAAAAGGGAGAGAAGATTTAGAAAGGGCCTTCTTCCAGTGCTGCAGCTGCCGTGACCCTCTGCATGTCTGCTTCCGCCTCTATATTACCGGCATTTTTATTTAAAGATCCCTGGTAAAACTTAAGGACAAGACGGAGATGTGTATGACACCAGACAACCACACTGCCTGAGGCCGGGGCTGCTGGGGAGTGACGAAGGGGTGTTGAAGAGGCGCCAAGGAGATATTGAAGGTTGATGAGTGGGTGATCAAGGAAAGTTCAGGAGTTGTTAAGGGATGGTGAATGGCTGTTGAGGGAGTGTTGGAGGAATGCTGAAGGGGTGTTTAAAGGGTGTTGAAGAGGTATTGGAGATGTAGTAAAGGGGTGTTGATGGATTGTTGATGTGCTGAAAGGGGACATGAGGACGAATTGAAGGGATGTTGACGATGTAATGAAGGGGTGTTGAGTCGATGTGTTGAAGGAGTGTTGAGTCGATGTTGAAGGCATGGTGAACGTGGAGTTGGAAAGGTAATGAGGGCGTCTTGAAGAGCTACTGAATGAATATCTGAGGGATGCTGGGGGGTAGTTAAAAGATGTTGGATGATGACGGGAGCTGGTGGTTGTTGGAGGGGTATTGGTGGGGTGTTGATTGAGTGTTGGTGGGGTGTCGAAGGTGTTGGAGGGGTGTTGGAGGGGTGTTGGTGGGGTAATGGTGGGGTGTTGAACAGGTGGGCGTTGCAGGGCCGCGAGGAGAGAGTGCCGCAGCGGGGTAACGCCAAAATAATATTGAGATCGCAGCCAAAAACAAGAGCATCAGCGGCCTCGTCAAGGACACGAAGACGCCACCCTATTAACGGCCTCCCATCACCCTCACCCACCATACTAGCACCCCCGGGCCTCCCATCCCCCCACACCCACCTTACATGCGACACCACCCCGTCTTGTCTCATCCCCTGGCGCTCTCCTCTCTTTCCTACCTCACCCCTCTCTCTCTCTCTCTCTCTCTCTCTCCCCAGGCACTTCCAAAAGTTATCGAGGTAAATAAAGTAAAAGAGTTAAGTAAAAGATCAGTAATTGTGTTTTCTCCTTTCCCTTTCTCGTGCGAACTTTGATCTCTGACGGTGAGTTAATTAAAAACTTATAAGTCACGTTCTTTCTTCGCTGACTCATTTCTTTTTTTTTTTTTTTTTGTGCGTGTCCTTCCGTCTCCTCCTCTTCTCATCATCTTACATAAAGCCACACACGGAATGAAAATATATATAGTCTAATTTCTCACAAAGTTCAAAACCATTTTTCTCAATTTTTTCCTGTTTCTCCTTTCCGTTCTCTCTCCATCTCTTCCATACTTTTCTTCTTCCTTTTCCTCCTGCTCTTCCTCCTGCTGCTGCATTTTTGCTTGTTATTTTCTTCCTTTTTTTTTTCTCTCTCTCTTTCTCTCTCTCCTATCATCACTTCTCTCATCCTCGTCCAACGTTTCCTTCCTTCACCTTTTTTTTTCTCTAATACGCATCAGCTTCCGGTATTTTGCGCGATCAAGTATTTAAAAAGAACAAAAATCACTGCCTATGCTTTCCTCCATAAACAATTCTCTCTCTCTCTCTCTCTCTCTCTCTCTCTCTCTCTCTCTCTCTCTCTCTCTCTCTCTCTCTCTCTCTCTCTCTCTCTCTCTCTCTCTCTCTCTCTCTCTCTCTCTCCATGATTCACGCTACGCTCAACTCTTGTGATTTCCCTTCTGGACAACTCATTTATTGCTCAATAACATTCTAAAAGTACCAATAAAATTACGCCTCGACACATCACACGCACGCACACACACA
>NC_087162.1:2985000-3000000 GCF_035594125.1 Scylla paramamosain | reverse complement strand
CCGGTACAAGTTAGGGCTTGCGAGCGTCATTCTGCTGGTTTTCGGGTGTATTTCAAATGATACAAACTGCATTCCCCTTGATTACTCTCCTGATGTTCACTTCCTTAATCTACGGGCGCATTCATGAAGAAAAAGAAATGTACGCACATACGAGCACTGTGTGTGTGTGTGTGTGTGTGTGTGTGTGTGTGTGTGTGTGTGTGTGTGTGTGTGTGTGTGTGTGTGTGTGTGTGTGTGTGTGTGTGTGTGTGTGTGTCCTAGTTTTTGTATAATTTAACTTCTACCTGTCAATCTTAAATACTTGCCTCCTTCCTCTCTCTCTCTCTCTCTCTCTCTCTCTCTCTCTCTCTCTCTCTCTCTCTCTCTCTCTCTCTCTCTCTCTCTGAAAAAGTACGCAGATTCTAAAAAAGATTTGGAGGTTAATCACTCAGCACGCTGAAACCTGTTGCATCATCTCCCATCCGTTAATGACAACCACAAAGCATATCAATGTATCAATGAGAATCTTTCAAACGAAGTTAATAATGTTGAGTTTTAAGGTGTGTGTGTGTGTGTGTGTGTGTGTGTGTGTGTGTGTGTGTGTGTGTGTGTGTGTGTGTGTGTGTGTGTGTAGATGTAAATAATGATATATAACTGAGATGTGTGTTAACTGAGGTGTGTGTGTGTGTGTGTGTGTGTGTGTGTGTGTGTGTGTGTGTGTGTGTGTGTGTGTGTGTGTGTGTGTGTGTGTGTGTGTGTGTGTGTGTGTGTGTGTGTGTGTGTAGATGTAAATGATGATATATAACTGAGATGTGTGTTAACTGAGGTGTGTGTGTGTGTGTGTGTGTGTGTGTGTGTGTGTGTGTGTGTGTGTGTGTGTGTGTGTGTGTGTGTGTGTGTGTGTGTGTGTGTGTGTGTGTGTGTGTGTGTGTGTGTGTGTGTGTGTGTGTGTGTGTGTGTGTGTGTGTGTGTGTGTGTGTGTGTGTGTGTGTATATATATATATATATATATATATATATATATATATATATATATATATATATATATATATATATATATATATATATATACGCCAAACTAAATACTTATTTATTCATATATCTATGTATCAAAGTCTACCTGTCTCTGTCACATTGGAAAAATAAATGTATCATAACGGCGTAATAAACACGTACATTGCACAGAGAAGAATGAAAGAAAAAAATACATGGATAAAAATCAAACTACAAATAGTTATAAATACTCACAGTATATCAAAACTTTCATTCGTCCGTTAAAAGTAAATTTCAGCTCCATCTTCCATACCTTTCATCACCAAAGCAAAGCCTTCAGAGATCAAAAGCTGGAATTTCACGCAGTTCTAAGCTCATAAAAGTGAATGAGCAATGCACACCTAATCTTTCCTTCTTGATTACTCTTTTCCTTTTTTCATTCTTACTTTGACACAAGTTGAGGGAAGAGAAAAGAGTTTAAAAACCTATATTTCACAGGAGTCTCAAGCACCTGTAGTTATTCTTAAGTAAGCAGCAAGGAACCCGGAAGACAAGACGATCTGGCGCCCTATTAACACTCCCACCCAACCCCTAAAATGTCTGCCAAAATCTACCAGAAAACTTTAGCGTCTTTTCCGCTCGTGAAGGTGCGCGCGTGAACCTCAGGTTAAAAAAGATACATGCCTAGAGATTTGTCCATGCTGTTACCATTACCTCTCCTTGGCTGCCAGAACAGTGCGCAGGAAACTTAAACGTCTTCTTTCTTTGTTCGTTAAAGTGCGCGTGTGATCCTTAAGCAGAGAAAGAAAACGGGATTATACTGTACTGTCCCTACTGGTGTGCCTGAGAGTCTGTCCTTGTTGATGTCACCTCTCCTTGGCACGATGACTTTGTTTTCAGCTACACCTCGACTCCCTCCCGAACATTCCAAGTGATACCCACACCTGTTCCTTGCCCTCTCAGCCGCACCTGCTATCCTTGCACACCTGCTCCCTGTCACATCGCTTACCTGCACCCCGCTGTTTTTCGTCACCACTCGCTCCCGTGACACAGCTTCGGCCTTGCCACATGCGCCGTGCAGAGAGGAGCTATTTTTCACCACTGGGTTCATATCAGTTCAAAAAATTAAAGCCAAACTTGTGAGATTAAATGACTCAGAAAATATGTAAGAGAAAGAATTATTTGGCTGGCACGAGATTAAGGTGATTATTATTGATATGTTGAAAAGATAAGAGAGTGTAGAACAGCAAACCATGAAAGTAAGACGACAAAACGACAGAATTAAGAGAGAGAGAGAGAGAGAGAGAGAGAGAGAGAGAGAGAGAGAGAGAGAGAGAGAGAGAGAACATATCTAGCTATCGAGATGGTAAAACGAAGCATCATTTGACGATTCCTGCTGATGCTTTGCAGGAAACTAAGTAAAATAAACGCTGAGTAATAAAGTAAACGTGGGAAGTGGATTTAAGAGAGAGAGAGAGAGAGAGAGAGAGAGAGAGAGAGAGAGAGAGAGAGAGAGCGAGAGAGAGAGAGAGAGAGAGAGAGAGAGAGAGAGAGAGAGAGAGAGAGAGAGAGAGAGAGAGAAACCAGGTTACATTTTGCTTTTTTTTTCAATTCAAGTGGAAAAAAATAACAGGGAAAAGGTGAGTCAATTACCGAAACAGGAATTAATCTTGAGAGTTACATTACCTCGCTCTGATGCTCATTTTCCATCCCTCTTTTGATTAAATTGACCTATATTCAACTACACTTTTACCTGAAGATATCAAATTAATTAACTACCTGACCTGAATTCTCCATATCCCCCGACGACTGATGCGTGTGTGTGTGTGTGTGTGTGTGTGTGTGTGTGTGTGTGTGTGTGTGTGTGTGTGTGTGTGTGTGTGTGTGTGTGTGTGTGTGTGTGTGTGTGTGTGTGTGTGTGATCAAATTTCTTTTTTAATCAAATGTGTTAGAGGTTTTCACAGGCATTTATGAACTTTCTCTCTCTCTCTCTCTCTCTCTCTCTCTCTCTCTCTCTCTCTCTCTCTCTCTCTCTCTCTCTCTCTCTCTCTCTCTCTCTCTCTCTCTCTCTCTCTTCCATGAATCTTTATTGTGTTTTGAGAGAGAGAGACAGAGAGAGAGAGAGAGAGAGAGAAATTAAAAAGTAGTAGCATTGCAGTAAAATTATAAAAAAATATATACAAACAAAAAATATACAACAAAACAGAATGACATTAATAACTATTCCACTATAAATCCTTTTCAAATCACGTTCGTATCCAGCATCATAAATACCACACGTGTAAGGATATAATCAACTGAATGTCAGACTGAAAAGCGCTTGACTCCTCCCCTTAACGAAGCTAATATTCCACTAAGTAATTTATTCTGTCAAGCCTCAACAACTTTCATCATACACTGGAGACAATTTCCAGTTTATGACATCATCCATTAGTCGGAAGAAAAAAAAAGTAAAGGGAGATATCACATTAGTGGATGAGAAAGAAGATGCTATTTTTAACGCTTTCATTGAGATAAGTGTCATCTTGTTATGGTATCTGTAGTGAAACCAAACACATGTGGTAATGAGAGAGTTAACACCGTCACAAGTTATTTAAGTCATTCCCATTCCTTCTTCCTTACCTATCCTCACTTCCCTCGCTCTTGTCCAAAATATGCAAGACTCGGCCAGTTCCACAGTCTCTCTTTTTCTTTTGCTAGCTAACCAACAAAGCCACTTCAGCCGTAAACGGGTTCCACAGTCACGTTTGGACTGGTAAGGTAACTTTGGGAAGGTATGGGGCCAATTCCAGTCTTTTCGTAAGTTATCCAACCAAAACACTCCCCATGTTGGTAAACGCCCAAACAAATAGTATACGAAGACTGTGGAACTCGCCCTAAATGGAAATACCTCTCCTTTCCTCATCGTTCCGTGTCTTCCTCTTCTTCCCTAAAAAACACATACTGAGGACTCAGTCTCCTTCTTCATCCTCCTTATCTCCCCTGCATCCCCTTATCAGACACATGATAAGGACTGAATTCACTCCCCTTGCCTTTCCTTCACTAAGTCTCCGTTCTTTCCATTACCGAAATGTCACCTTGTAGCATCCCCTTCCCTTACAACCTTAAGTTCTTATTTAAGGTATCAGAGGTACCTTCTCTAAGCAGACCCTCTTACCCTCAATACCACGATATGCTCTAATCATGTGCAAACTCCCTTCCTCTCCCTCTTTTTGCGTGGCACGGGAGGAGCTGCTTCTGAGAGAGAGATTACGTGGAGAGAGAAAGTTTGAGTGGAGTGGAAGAAAGAGATGAAACAGACGAAAGGAGCTCACGCAGGAAAGGAAAATGTTGTGCAGGATTGGAGGAGATTGTGGTGAGGTATGATTACTTGGCAGTCTTTGTTCAGTGGGTTGCATTTTGTTTCATTTGCTTTTCAAATGAAGGCGGCAGTCTGTACTCACATCTGATGACTGGTTACACTCTGATTTTTTTTTTTTTATTTTCCATTAATTAACTAGAAATGTAGTCTCTCTCTCTCTCTCTCTCTCTCTCTCTCTCTCTCTCTCTCTCTCTCTCTCTCTCTCTCTCTCTCTCTCTCTCTCTCTCTCTCTCTCTCTGGTCTTTAATCAAAGATAAATGCAATTTTTTTTCTTTTTAAATTTCTTGACATTTTCCATACGATTTTCCATCAGTAATACAAGTAACAACGTTTTGTTATGTTTTTACGATTTTTTTTTAAATCAACAATTAATGCAGTTAAAGTCTTTTGTTTTTCTATGGATTCTCATTTTTTTCATTCCCCATCACAGTTAATGCAGTAGGAAGGTCTTTTCTCTTTTTATTTCACTTTGTCAACAGATAAATGCAGTTGCAAGACCTTATTTTCTCTCTTTTCACTATAATCCTCAGTCAGTTTGCATTTTCTGCACTTCCTCCAGTTCCAAGTGTCTTATAACTGAGAAAACGCAGTGTTACTTCAAGCGTATATGAAATTTATCACAGCGAGTATATATTTATTAACATGAAATAGTATCCTAAAATAAAGTGAAATTACACAGTGGCAAGAATTAAGGCAAAAAGTAATGCTGTGATGGCCACGATCTCCACAATTCTTTATAACTAAACTACAGCCTCACGTGACCTCGCTGTTGTGGCGCCAAAACTTGTTTTATCCGCCAGTTAATTTTTACATATCCTGATATTAGGATCAATATCATTCCATCCATGCAGGAAACAGTAACAATGCAAATTGATCTAATAATGACGCTGCAATAACAAAGTTATATGGCGCGGGGAAATTGTAAAACGGTATCAAGTTAAACAACATCACAATATCGGGAAAAGGCTGACCGTCCTGAAATACACAAGCCTCGCCACAGCATACCGTATTCAGCGCCCAATTTACACCTGGCTGGCAAACGAACACCGAAGCAAGGAAAGGAAGGAAAACAGGATGGCTGAGAATAACAGAAAGGTACACTTACAAAATTATTCTCAGCCATCTTGTTATGATGCATGCGAACATTTTTTCGTTCGTGACTCATACTGGTTGGTATGTCTGGTAGAGGTGAAGCGCGCTGAAGCCATAACGCTAAAACATGCTGTACTCGTATATCGCTATACTAATCACTTATGCTTGAATAAATTGTGCTGAAGCATGACCCGGAAACCTCAAGGGAGAGTTGTTTTAAAATACCTTGTTCGTGCAATTACACAGCTCTCTTTTCTTTCTTTTTTTTTTTTTTACGAGTGCGCACGTAAGTCCCATCTACAGACAGGAAAGAACCTACAATACCTATGAACAACAAACACCGATGACCTCATACCAAATTATTGCCTCAGCCACCACTCAATACCACACGCTTTCACCAAGTCAATAAAAGAAAATAAGCTAACAAAAATACTGACCACTTTGTCTATATATGTTCTGAAAGAGGATTAGTTACACACACACACACACACACACACATACACACACACACACACACACACACACCATCAAACAGGTGACTAAATCATTCTCAGTCAGGAATACAGCAGCCATGACAACGCCCCACCACGCTCGGCCTCATACGCCTCAGCAACCTTACCACCCACCACCTCACACTCGTCAGGTTCTGAGATCAGTTGCCTGGCAGCCCTTGCCACCACCACCTCTTTCCTCCAGCAGCCCCGCTCACCCCTAGCCGCGCCACCCACACCCATTGCAAGCTGTTCCCCATCCTCTCCCACAATGACCGCCACAAGAACACCCCCATCCCCATAATTTGCAAGAAACTCATCAATAACAAATAAAATGAAGCTTTATTTATTTTTTTACTGTATATATTGTAAATAAATTTGTTAAAAACTATTTATTTATTATTATGAATATAAGTGTTTTAGTAATTACCATCACGAGTAACTGCTTATCTTGCCGGCACCTAATTGGCCCCTCTTCCTCTCCCTTATTTGTGCTTTTCTACCTCATGGTTGCCAGTTTCAATAAGCTGTTTATTATTATTTTTATTATCATACACACACACACACACACACACACACACACACACACACACACACACACACACACACACATAAACTATTAGTACTACTACTACTACTACTACTACTACTACTACTACTACTACTACTACTACTACCACCACCACCACTACTACTACTACTATTACTACTACTACTTCGACGACGACACCTAACTACTACTGCTACTACTACTACTACTACTACTACTACTACTACTACTACTACTACTACAAGTATGACTACGACTACTACTTTACAAATTACCATAATCAAACATAGCACATGAACAATGCTGAAGAGCGAGACACATGAACCAAAACACGAGGCATTCTCCAGTGTCAGTCCAGTGTGTGCTTCTCATTTCGCCTGGAATATCTCTGTTGCGCGAGGAAGCTGTCCCTGACTTTCACGAATTTCCAGAGCACGTCATTTGTTCACGGCGGCAGAAAGGTCATGGGGTTATACAAGTGAGATTCAAAATAAAAGTCCTCCCCTTCCATCCGCCCGAAGCATTGTGGGGAAGGCATCCGCACCGCGCTCTTCCTTCCCCTCTCCTTTCCCCTTCCCTTCCAAGCTCATCGACGTACCTTCACCCCCTCACAAATAAACAGCATCGGAATAAAACTCTAACATAATACTTTCTCTCTAAAAGCTTCTCGTCAACACAAATCTCCACTACTCATTAACTCACCTTGTTTTAGTGCATAAAACATAAAAGATTATAGCGATAAAAGACTACATGAAGTCAAAGCGTGAGTTTTATTTAGAGCCGAGGAAAAAGCTTCATGATTTTCTTGCATTTTTAGCTTGTTTGAAATGCCCAGAGATGATATTTTAAAATACTGGCATTTTTTTTTTTTTTTATGTAGGAAGGACACTGGCCAAGGGCAACAAAAATCCATTAAAAAAAATGCCCACTGAAATGCCAGTCTCATAAAAGGGTGAAAGCAGTAGTCAAAAATTGATGAATAAGTGTCTTGAAACCTCCCTCTTGAAAGAATTCAAGTCATAGGAAGGTGGAAATACAGAAGCACGCAGGGAGTTCCAGAGTTTACCAGAGAAAGGAATGAATGATTGAGAATACTGGTTAACTCTTGCGTTAGAGAGGTGGACAGAATGGGGGTGAGAGAAAGAAGAAAGTCTTGTGCAGCGAGGCCGCGGGAGGAGGGGAGGCATGATGTTAGCAAGATCAGAAGAGCAGTTAGCATGAAAATAGCGGTAGAAGACAACTAGAGATGCAACATTGCGGCGGTGAGAGAAAGGCTGAAGACAGTCAATTAGAGGAGAGGAGTTGATGAGACAAAAAGCTTTTGATTCCACCCTGTCTAGAAGAGCAGTATGAGTGGAACCCCCCCAGACATGTGAAGCATACTCCATACATGGACGGATAAGGCCCTTGTACAGAGTTAGCAGCTGAGGGGTGAGAAAAACTAGCGGAGACGTCTCAGAACATCTAACTTCATAGAAGCTGTTTTAGCTAGAGATGAGATGTGAAGTTTCCAGTTCAGATTATAAGTAAAGGACAGACCGAGGATGTTCAGTGTAGAAGAGGGGAACAGTTGAGTGTCATTGAAGAAGAGGGGATAGTTGTCTGGAAGGTTGTGTCGAGTTGATAGATGGAGGAATTGAGTTTTTGAGGCACTGAACAATACCGAGTTTGCTCTGTCCCAATCAGAAATTTTAGAAAGATCAGAAGTCAAGAGTTATGTGGCTTCCCTGCGTGAAATGTTTACCTCCTTAAGGGTTGGACGTCTATGAAAAGACGTGGAAAAGTGCAGGGTGGTATCATCAGCGTAGGAGTGGATAGGACAAGAAGTTTGGTTTAGAAGATCATTAATGAATAATAAGAAGAGAGTGGGTGACAGGACAGAACCCTGAGGAACACCACTGTTAATAGATTTAGGAGAAGAACAGTGACCGTCTACCGTAGCAGCAATAGAACGGTCAGAAAGGAAACTTGAGATGAAGTTACAGAGAGAAGGATGGAAGCCGTAGGAGGGTAGTTTGGAAATCAAAGCTTTGTGCCAGACTCTATCAAAAGCTTTTGATATGTCCAAGGCAGCAGCAAAACTTTCACCAAAATCTCTAAAAGAGGATGACCAAGACTCAGTAAGGAAAGCCAGAAGATCACCAGTAGAGCGGCCTTGACGGAACCCGTACTGGCGATCAGATAGAAGGTTGTGAAGTGATAAATGTTTAAGAATCTTCCTGTTGAGGATAGATTCAAAAACTTTAGATAGGCAGGAAATTAAAGCAATAGGACGGTAGTTTGAGGGATGAGAACGGTCACCCTTTTTAGGAACAGGTTGAATGTAGGCAAACTTCCAGCAAGAAGGAAAGGTAGATAGATGTTGACAGATGTCTGCACACAAAATCACTCTCAGTCAGGATAAATACAGAAATCCATAAAAATATATCCATTAATATATATATATATATATATATATATATATATATATATATATATATATATATATATATATATATATATATATATATATATATATATATATATATATATATATATATATATATATATATATATATATATATATATATATATATATATATATATATCATATCACTAAACGCAGACCAAGACAATCTACCATGGCATCCTTTTCCTTCGCCACTCCCCCTCTCCCCTCCCCTCCCCCCAAAAAAAGCATGGCAAGCAATCACCATTGTGCCCAGGGTGCTGCATCAGTACCCTCACTGGGGGCGCTGCAATGAGGCTCAGGGTTCCCAGCACCGGCACGGCGGCGTGTGTTGGTGTGTGTGACAAAGGCTTTCAGAAGTAAACATACAGTGACAACTCTGACAGACTGCCACTAACCTTCCTCCTCAGTGAATGTCACGCGGGAAAGGCCAGACGGCAGAGTTACATAATGGGAAAACAGTGTAATGTTCTTGCTGGCTGGGGGAACACTGACGGAAAATAAGTAATGGTGTTCTGAAGTTCACTTATGACTCAACTGTCCCTACAGAACTATAAAGGGCAAGGAGAGTCGGTGATGAGACGAGCAGCATTTCATTCGTCTTGTTTCTGATTAATCAAAGTTCTGCAGCACTGCGACAGTCGTATGTCGTTGACTTGTATTTTGTAATGCTTCTGGCTTAGTTTATTACTACTGTATTTTCAAAGGGCAGAGATGATTAGTCAGATTATAATCCTTATCAGTCCTTATCAAACAATCGCTAAAACCATGAAAACACTCTTGGAACCTCCAAGAACTCCTGATGAAGAGTAATGTAGATAATACACTCAAACGTTTGCAGATTCGGTCCCTTACTGTTTTTCTATGGGAACAGAAAACTTGGATGGGTGACCCTTAGCCTATCCACCCAATAAAGACCCGTTCTTTATACCTCCAAATACACATTGCTTCAACCTGTTTATATTCTCAGAAGCCACATGTTCATTTCCCGTGTTATTTTGAAAAAATGCACATTACCAGGTCGCAAGTGTTTATTCTGTTCATCCAACACAGACTTTGCTTTAGACATAAACACATTTAGTTTCACCCTGTTTATATTCCAAGACGCCTTGAGCTACTATCCTTCGTTGCTGTTGAAAAAAAAAAAAAAGTTAAATATTATGAATGCAACATCCTTTAAAAAGTCGGTGCACATATACAATTCTCTGGGTGAAAATTTACATGAAAATTACACACTATTCAGCTGCTTCATTATCAACATTCCCCAACCACTAACAGGGCGTGATGGTGTACCGTGTTGCTCCAGCGTCAGGAAAACAGCGCAGGAAATTAAAACAAACATATGAAAGCAATAAAATGTTAATAGCCTCATTGATTTCAATTACACACGCACGCTCGCCAGCGCCCGCGTTAAAAATGGAACTGAAAAGTCATTACACGTTTATCAAAAGCAAACCAGACGAAATTTCCCGCAACAGTAGGTAAAACCGAACCATAGAATTCCAACAAGGCTGCCCACAAACACTAGGGATCAATACATCAATTTTCACAGTCAACGAACCATAAAAAAGAAAAAAATAATGTTCATGGAGAAAAGAAATTGTTTATAAAGAGAGTTATCTGAAGTAAACAATAAAACAAACAGACAAAAAAAAAAATCGTGTGCAGAGACAACATTAAAACTGTACATACCAAGAGTGCATTCAATTAAAAAGAAAAAGAGGGAATCACGAACTAGACACGAAACAGACAACATAGAAAAAGTGTGTGTGTGTGTGGGGGGGGTGGCGGGAGTGGAGAGTCTGTACAAAATATTAGTCTTTTTTCCACAGGATACACACTGAGAGATAAAACGGCCCAGTGAAATACACTGCGAATGAGAACGATGCAGGAAAAGAAAAATGAAAAGACAAATGAGGATGATCCACCAAGAAGTGCGCAGACTAAAGGCGGCTAAAGAAAAACAAAGGCAAACGTACGGAAAAGTGCACAGAGCTTTGAAAGAAGAGTATTTTCAAAAGGGAAATTGTTCTCTCTCTCTCTCTCTCTCTCTCTCTCTCTCTCTCTCTCTCTCTCTCTCTCTCTCTCTCTCTCTCTCTCTCTCTCTCTCTCTCTCTCTCTCTCTCTCTCTCAGGGAAGGCTGGTTATCTTGGCTACACTGGACAGGTCTGATGATGCTGCTTTAAGAAAATAATAATAATAATAATAATGATAATAATAATAATAATAATAATAATAATAATAATAATAAAATTAGAGAAGACGTCCGTTCACCTCCGCAAAAATCTTCAACCAGCCTTCGTGAATTAAAATATGTGAGTTCCACATTCTGAGAAGCTATCAATTTTACGAAAAGGAAGCTCATGTGAATATAAACCAACCATGAGAGATTTAATTTTCTTGTATGAACTTAAGATGCTGAAATGAAAAATAACTGCGTTGAAACACTGAGAACTCAACCCAGAGGCATGCTTTCTACTAAAATCATTATACTTGTTTTCTTTTCTAGCAGATTCTTTTCCTTTCTACTTCTTTTCACATCTTTCACGTTTATTTGTGTTGTCGAATAAACTACCAATCTTTACAATATCATGAATGTCTTAAATCATCAATGAGACAATGTAAGTGTAATTCCCGTCACTATAAATCTGTGAGAGAGTTCCTGCAGCCACCTGACTTGCTTCCATGGCCTACAAATCCCCTAGGACTGATTGGTTATTAGTTGCAGCAACAACAATGTTATGGCGCCACTACTTCTTTTGACACTGCACGTCACACACTATTCTTGCACCCACTGAAGCGACGCCCTTGACCTTATATTATAAAGGATTCTCTGCTTACTCTCGCCCCTATCCAAGGTGTCCATCTCATTAATAAAAGAGTTAATCAGTACTTTTATTCAATTACCCTTTATCACTAACTCTCATCCCTATCTATGCCGCCCATCTCAATAATACATGAGTTTACTTCATTCTTTTATCCCTTTCTACCTATTTTCGCCCCTGTCTGAGCTATCCATCCCACTATTACAAGAATTAATCAGTATTTTCATTCTTTCATCGTTTTCTACTTACTCTCATCCCTATTTAAAGTGTCCATCTCATTAATACAAGAGTTTACTTCATTCTTTCACCCCTTTTTATTTACTCTCATCTAAGCTGTCCATCTCACTATTACAAGAGTTAATCAGTATCTTCATTCTTTCATCCTTTTCGCTGATAAACTCTGGATCTCTGCCTGTCTCTGTTTCCCCTCTTCCTTTGCAGACCTGTTTCAAGAAGGGGGTATCAGAACATTTCTAAATTAGCGTCGATTTGGAAAGCTCTATTTTACAGGAAGCGGCAAATTTGCAGCCTTTTTTTCTCCCACTTTATTTTGTGCCCTGGGCTGGCTTCCTTCGCACATAAAAGTCAATAAAGAAAAATAAAAGCAACACTACACACCCGAATTTTTGTTATGCTTCTTTGAATAAAAAATTAAAGGAATGCTTGAGCACCTCGATCCACACTTTAAAAAGGCGAGGGAGAAATGTGTTTGGAGAGTTTCATAGCCTACAAAGATGACAGAATGATTGCGTCAGTACACAGACTGATTGCCAGATAGATAGAGAGAGAGAGAGAGAGAGAGAGAGAGAGAGAGAGAGAGAGAGAGAGAGAGAGAGAGAGAGAGAGAGAGAGAGAGAGAGAGAGAGAATAAATAGATACATATAGATAGATAGATAGATAGATAGATAGATGAAGATAGATAGATAAGTAGGTAGGTAGATAGATAGACAAAGATAGATAGATAGATAGATAAATAGGCAGATAGACAGACAAATAGATGAACTGATAGAATGTTTGACTAATTGACTGACTTATCTAATGATTAACTGATTAAGTTTGTAACCTAACTATTAGTTAGCTACCTAGTACGTTCTTACTACGCTCTTACTTACTCTTCCTTATTTCCTTAGTTTATAAAACAAAGCAGTGCACAGCATCACGGCTCGTGTGGCAGTATGTTAAGACAAATATATTTTATTTAGGGCACCGCAAAAATCTGGGTATCAGAAAGTAGTTAATGTCAAAAAAAGTACAATAACTATTTAACCCACAACGGTGTTAAGCCTTCCACTGCGACACAAAACAATTAACAGCACCAGAAACAATACGTGAAGTCTTTATAAGCATCTACAAGAAAGTTGGCGATGAAAAAGAACGCATTTTGCAATTTCTCACCAGTTCAAAGACTGGATGTGGCTGTAGAACAAGTAAAGATGTCTCAGACTGACTGGTAATAAGGGAAAAGGTGTACCAAGTGGCAGTCAAAGAGTTAAAAAGAAGAAGAAGAAGAAGAAGAAGAAAAGCAAGTGTGCAGCAGAAAAGTATTAAATAAGCAAGTGAAAGTAATGAAACATCTAGTGAAAGTTTACTCACTGCCTTCGGCTCGCGGACGTCCAGCGAGATACGGCAAGTTGTTTTCATCATTTTACTGTCGCCGCCACGCCTCACTACAAGGAAAGGTTTCCCCGCGGTCTGTTGCTATAGGTAATTCCGTGAAATGAAAGGTAAACAGTCAGGTAAAGAAGAACAAGCACTCCAGTCCTTGTCGTGGTGGTGGTGGTGGTGGTGATGGTGATATCAACTGCATGGTTTTCAAGTTCCAACCGTAAGATGAACAGTTTGAAGAGAAGTTTAGACAGAAAAGATATGGAGAAAATGTAAGAGGCGCCGAGAGAGGTGGTGGTGGTGGTGGTGGTGGTGGTGGTGACGAGTGTTGCCAGACGCGTATGGTGGTTCCTAATGGCTATGTATTGTGAATTAACAGAAATATGAATTAGACTTATGCTTCAATATTTCTTCATGATTCCAAGACGAAGAAAACGTATTTCTTACAGTGGTGACTATTTCCTGTTCACTACCGGTATTGTTTTCTTCCCTTCTAGTTACAAAGACTATGAAATGAAGACTTAATTTGATTTTTCGTCGAGATTCCAAAACAAAAATATAAATATTCCTCGCACGGATGCTTTACCTACTACAATCAAATAATATCTACTTCAGTTACAAGGATTATGAATTCAATTATTTAACTTCTTCTTCTTCGAGGAGGAGGAGGAGGAAAGGAATACTATGGAAAGTGAATACTAAACGTTTAGACCAGTTCTTAATTTTTAGGTCCTCTCTCTCTCTCTCTCTCTCTCTCTCTCTCTCTCTCTCTCTCTCTCTCTCTCTCTCTCTCTCTCTCTCTCTCTCTCTCTCTTCAAAAAGAACACGAAAATCTTAAACCGCCTTTTCTGCAACAGGTGCCGGTAATGTCATTTTTCCTCCTTCCCCACAGGCCGGATTTCTTCAGCTCGCCCTTCCTCGCGCCGCATCTGCGAGGCTCCCAAGTGCTCAGGATGCTGCAGGAGGAGGAACCCGAGACCATGGACCAGGTTCCCCAGTGGCCTCCCCAGGGGCTGAGATCACCAAGCCCCAGGGTTTTATGGGCAAAATTTCCATGGGCAAGGGACCCGGAGGTGAGTATTGTTGAGAAGTATAGGCGTTTTCAGTAGTGGTCCACCACAGCATACAGTGTTTGAGTTTTTACTGAAAATGAATCACTGGCCCGCTGCCAGACGACAGGCGCCACCGCCCATGGGAAAAAATGTCGTGAACTTAACTGACTCTATGATAGTAGTAATTCCGTAAGATACAGGAAGTATTAATAGACTCTTCCATTACTTAAGGTTCTCGGTCCATTTTCTTGGGAAGGGGAGCTTTTCAGAGCAGCAGCAGATAGAATAAAGGAAAGGCGCGTGAGGTGTGTGACGGCGGCCTGCGGTCGTGTTTAGAGTTCGCATGTGACTTCAGAGCCAACCCTAATTTTTTCCTTCTTTTAGCTTGATATCGACTATGATATTGCAAAAAATATATATTTACTCGTCCACACATGACTTTGATGAGATAATGCAAGAAACGCACTAACACACAAAAAAAACAGCACTGCTCCGGAATTAAAGTCACAGCCATGAAATAGAATCGGACAACGCTGCTTATCGGTCAAAAGATGTGAAAACTCATCAGAAAACGGAGTATCTTCCCTTCTTTCCCTTGCTTTA
>NC_087162.1:2955000-2982500 GCF_035594125.1 Scylla paramamosain | reverse complement strand
GAGCTAATACGACCTTCAATTCTTTCCTCGTAATTGTTTCCAAGTAAAAAATAAATATTCATGTAAAACATTTTTTTTTTCCCTATTTTTCTTCGCCACCGATGTTTATTTTTAAAAGTTCCGAACAACAAAACGTTCTCTGGCTATAACTAATTTAATTCTTTTCGCTCCCTTCTATTCTTGTTTTTGCCTCCCAGCGGCGTCCGTCTGTCTTCTTAACTTTCTTTTATCTCCTCTTTCACCTCCGCTGCTGCTCTCTCTCTCTTCCTCCCTCCCTCCCTCCCTCTCTCCCTACCTCCACCTAAAGGAATTTTATCTTCTTCCTGAATAGTAAACATTTTTTCTTACTTCTCTGCCCCTTACCACTTCCTTGTTTTTTCCTCCTTTAATACCTCCCCTCGTTCCTCCTTCCTTCCTACTCCTATTCCTCCTACATTTGCCTTGCTTCTCTCTCTCTCTCTCTCTCTCTCTCTCTCTCTCTCTCTCTCTCTCTCTCTCTCTCTCTCTCTCTCTCTCTCTCTCTCTCTCTCTCTCTCCCATACAATACTAACCTCCCTCTTTCTCCTTCCATTTTCTACATGTAGTGCATTCATTCACTGTCCTCCAGCATCTGCCGCGTATCGTTCCCCACCTTGCCCCGTTATCCCATCCCACCGCTGTGCCTCTGTTACACCGAGACGCTTTCAGACACTTAATTTAAAACCTGTTTCTGTCAGTATTTCTGTCAGCGTCTACTAGGAGATCCTAAGACCTCCTCACTTACGTATAGGAACATAAGGGAAGCTGCAAGAAGCCATCAAGCCTACACGTGGGCAGTCTCTGTATGAAACATTCCAATTTTCACCTACCTTCGCCATTCATAAATTTGTATAATCTTTTTTTTTAAACTTCCCTAATGACTCAGCACTTACAACCTGATTACTGAGTTCATTCCATTCATCCACCACTCTATTTGAGAAATAATTCCTTTCTATCTTTTATTGAACCTAATTTTTTTTTTAAACCTGAATCCATTATTTCTTGTTCTATCCTGATTACTGATCCTGAGAGTTTCGTTTACGTCACTCTTGTTATAAACACCTTTACTACTTAAAGAGTTCTATTAGGTCCTCTCTTAACCTACGCCTCTCTAAAGAACGTAAATTACAAGCTTCAGTTTCGTTTCGTAAGGAGTACTTCTCATCTCCTGTATCCTTATGGTTCTTATGGGTTCTGAAGTATTAACTCTGGTGAGGATGAAATATTATTAACTCTGAAAGTGTAGAGCATGAACGTTCAGATTTCCTATGTAAAATGTATGAAGTTTATATACGTATTCCGTGTTGCTTTTATTTTCATATAAAAGCAACACGGAATATATATAAAAATTTCATACATTCACAAAGGAAATCTGAATGAATGTTCATGCTCTACACATTCAGAGTTAATAATATTTCATCCTCACCGGAGTTACTTTTTTTTTTTCTTTGTCAATAGGAACAGAGTTGGTTTTTATAAGTGAAGATTTCTCGGAAGGATCTCAGGTGCGCTCAATGTAAAGCTGACGGGAACGTTGCTTGCTATTGGAAAAATCTAATACCTTCTAAACCCACTGCGCTCTATATTCCTCCCTCCATCTGCAAGTATCTGCCGGTCTTCCACTTCCTCCCTCCTCACTCCACTACCCGCTGGCGTCTTCTCTCCTTCTCTCATTTTCCAACCACCATTATAGATAACTTCCCTCCACCTTCCTCTTCACTTACCTATCCGTTGGCGTCCTCAATCCTTACATTTTCTCATCCCCATTACAGCTTCCTCCACCTTCCTCCCTCCTCGTTCCTTTACCCGTGTATCTCCTTTATTCCCTCCCTCCTTCCCCGTGCAGCACATCAAGCACATCCTCTTATCTCACCACCCAATATGTGTCAAGGTTCATTAAGGGCACTTGTGCGAGCTTTCGATTTCCTTTTTCTCTTTTACTATCTATACCATTTTATTTTTCTCCCTTCCCTTCCTTCCCTTTACCTCTCTGCCTACTATCTCTATCCTTTTTATTTTTTCCTCATCCCCTCCTTCCCTTTACCTCCCCTGCCTTTCTTCTTCCTCCCTAATCTCTCTCTCTCTCTCTCTCTCTCTCTCTCTCTCTCTCTCTCTCTCTCTCTCTCTCTCTCTCTCTCTCTCTCTCTCTCTCTCTCTCTCTCTCTCTCTCTCTCTCTCTCTCTCTCCCTGCTATATAAGATCTTTGTGTGTTGCTTTCATCTTGAGAACACAGTGCGGTACAGCAGCGTCCTCTGTTCATCTAAAAGGACTGTTCCCCGCCAACCTGCTACCCTGCCCGTTTTGTGCCCATCCCTGCAGACCTTTGTAAATACTGATTTCACTCAAATCCTTCAGATCTGCAGTGAAATACGTAATGTTAAGTAGTTATTTTCGAGAGGAGAGACAACTGACTTAGTTTAGTGCTACTCAATGGATTTCAGTCAGCGCAGTGAAATTCGTGGTTTTAACCCTTTACTTTTGATTTTTTTTCCCATGATACGTATATGCGAGGAGTAAATAGTGTACAAGACGGAAAGATGAAAAACTGATGCTTCACAGTCTCTCTTTTCTTTTCTTTCTTTTTTTTTCCCTCGATGGTCTTCCTCAGAGAAAAATTAAGAGGAGAATTTTATGGAAATGTTAAAGAAAGTGAGAAGATACCATTACTTCATCCTGATTTTTCTACACCACTCACTGCACATTGTATTATTTGTCTCGTCTTCTGTCGATGTGCTGGTGAGTTGACGCGTCATCCTGAACCAAGACTGTACGTACGGTATTTGCTGATCGTGTATCGCCCTGGATCTGATACTTATTGTCTAAACTCGCGGCTTGTATTAGGTTACATAATAACAAAATAATGAGGAATTACTGGAATACAGAATCACGGTCTCATAATCACCAGGTTTGTTAGAGCAACTTCAAAGACCTTCGTTATGTGAGGGCACGGTGTGTTAATCTGAGTATTATAACATTAACAGATTTTATTTTCATTAATTAAAGTAATAATGGGTCAAAGGCTTACACCACGTGCGCTGTTTTACTTCTCACGAAAGACAAATCGGTGTGTGAAGGCACACTATAAAAATTATATACATTTCGACAGTATACATTCTATTTTCAATAACAAATTATTTATGTGTAGGAGCTTGCAATGTGCCCGGAATGTTATTCTTCCTAAAGAGGACACAAAAACAGGCTGTTTACAACCATAGGAACTAATTAATCGTTATTAACCATCCCACGTTACGAAATTAGCCTTCCACATCAATGACATGAATTTGCCTTCCTGCACAGACACACGAGTATCTGCAGCACACTGGACCACCGCGGCAAACACTTTCACGATCACTGACTTGACCGCTCTCCCAACACGTTCCTAGCGCTGCAAAGGTACAGATAGTGAGACGACAAAGTAATAAAACGGTGGAGAGAAAAAGAAAAGTAATAAAATAACAAAGTAATATAAATAAATATCTAACTAATAGAAACAAATGTAATAAAACAAACCATCAGAGAAAAAAAAAGTCGTGAGAAAAAAAATAGTAATAAAAACGTAAAACACATCAGCCAAATGAATCAGAACCAACTTTTCCCTTATTTCCCACCAGTGAGCAACGACCTCGCGATCCCGCCATAAAAGACTTGTAAGGGAGTCTCGGAAGGTCCAAGAAGGGACATGACGCGGGAGAACACTCTGACACTGGCCGTCACCACTAAAACAACACACACACACACACACACACACACACACACACACAGACAACGACCTGCTCCCAACTTCAGGGCAGATTTCCGTGTTTTACCTGGCAACAGCTATCAACCACGTAAGGAGCTGTCCAATTAGCCTGTCTACGTGTCTCATGGATGGAGGAGGAGGAGGAGGAGGAGGAGGAGGAGGAGGAGGTGGAGGAGGAGGAGGAGGTGGAGGAGGAGGAGGAGGAGGAGGCTGTCAGCTGAGTCAACATGCATCGCTCCTCGTAAAATGGCTGCCTTTTTTTATATAGTTGTGACTTACTTCCCAATGGCGATGACGTTCCCCTGAGGTATGAGCAGCACAACCCTGCCTCCCCTTCCCCTCCCACACCCACTACTCACTCCGCCTCCTTCCCTCCCACGCCCACTACTCCCTCCTCCCCGACCTGCCCTCCCACGTCTGGAGGAGTCACGCACCTTTCTTTGCTTCACACAGCCTGACTAATCCCCCTCCTTGAGCCGCCTTCACCTTTCCATCCTAACACCGCCTGATTCACATGATGATGTGTAATGGTGATGTTAAATTTTACGTTAAAAGGAATGACAAGTGAATTTCTCTCTCTCTCTCTCTCTCTCTCTCTCTCTCTCTCTCTCTCTCTCTCTCTCTCTCTCTCTCTCTCTCTCTCTCTCTCTCTCTCTCTCTCTCTCTCTCTCTCTCTCTCTCTCTCTCCTCTATAAAATTATTCAGCCATTATCTACTGCAAATATTCACGATACGGAAAAAAAGGGCGAATATTTGAGAAAAGTATACTGTTATGACAGATATTATATTCTGTTCTTCTTTGTTGTACTTTAACTTTTTCTTTTATCCCTTCTTCCCTAAAGTTATCCTGTCATTATTTCCTGTAAGTATTCACGACACGGAAAAGAACAGATAATTAAAGAAAAATATATGGCAGCTATAAAATTTGCTTCCTCTTTGTTGTATCTTTTAACTAAAATAAGGAAAATTGACACGTAAATAAAATGTAAAAAAATGCGATATTTTTTTTTTATTTATTTCGTTATCATCCAATATATATTTTAAAAGTATGCAAAACGAATGCCTCGCAACGAAAAGAAAAAAAGGTTACATTCATCAAAGTTAGTCAACTACTATTCATTGATTTTTATTATAAAAGCAAAAAAAAAAAAAAAAACATGATTATACACAAAGATAAAATGTAATATCTAGTCATAACTAGTTGTCATTTAGTGCACTCAAGCAGCTAAATGTTTGGATGGCCAGATGGTGACGTGGTGACCTTTTAACACTACCACGAAACTACAAACGAACTCGATATAGTCATTGAGCAGTCGCGGCGATTATATTTTCTCTCAAAACATCTCCATTCCTTTGAGTAAATGAAAAAATAAAATCTCGAGACAATATTTTCCCTTCCGAATAAGACTCTGTTTCTCTGGTTCTCCACTCCCCACACTTTCTTCTCCCCCACTTTCCTCCCCCCACACTTTCCACTCCTCCCCCTCTCCGATCTTTCCCACCCTGAAGCCAACGACCCGACCCACTTTTTCCTCGGGTCCTTGAGATCAAATGGAGTCCGGCCCGGGCACAATGTCCACCGTGCTTGTACTGTTTAACCCTTTGTCCGCATTGGCTTCTTCTCAAGCTTCATAAAATGGTCTGGTGCAAGTTTTACGTATAATTTGGAAAGACATCACTGACAATACAACGCGTCGGAATATTTCAAACCTTTTAGTGTCTGTAGTTTTATTTTTTTATCCATATGTCTAAGGCTACTCAAATAATAGTAATAAGCGCCAGTGTGTCGTTGGAGTTAACATTTAGAGAAGAGGATGTTGTGATGGTTTTGTTACACCCTAAGCCGGGATAATCACACAGCCACATCTCAAAAAATCTCTAACGCCAACACATCTTCCTTTTATTGTGACGCGACACACGGAAGAAACATTTCCTTTGTTCTATTATTGCATTCCTTTCCACTACGTGCGCTCTGAGGAATGCGAAGAGTCAGAGATATTTAGAATGAATGTGTCGGATTATTTCTGTAAGATCTATGCGTGAGAGAATAGAAATCAACTCGAGCTACCGGTCAATCAAAAAAATCAGTCAGTCGATCAATCACTAACACACACACACACACACACACACACACACACACACACACACACACACACACATTGTCCTCTCATGAGCCGCGTAATGAGAATTGACAAGGAAAACACATAAAAAATAAACCCTTCACTACCCTCCTTCCTTCTGCCAGCGTTTGTCACGTGGTAAATAGAGGAGCAAAGACTAAACAAAGGCAGTCTGATGACACCCACACACTGCACCTATCATCCTTTTATGACCACTCTCTTGTCTGTCATGCCACACACACACACACACACACACACACACACACACACACACACACACACACACACAGAGGAGGGGGGAGAGGGTAAGTAGGGTGAACATCTGCCAAGACTGATTCACACCTTCGCCATTTTTTGTGTGCCTCTCTCTCCGTGCGATGTGTCATTCCAAGGCTATCCTGGGAGATTACTCATCTATATATACGTGTGTGTGTGTGTGTGTGTGTGTGTGTGTGTGTGTGTGTGTGTGTGTGTGTGTGTGTGTGTGTGTGTGTGTGTGTGTGTGTGTGTGTGTGTGTGTGTGTGTGTGTGTGTGTGTGTGTGTGTAATGTTCGAAAAAGCTTCTTATGCGGAAAATGCAATAGGAAAGAGAGTAAGTAATAAGGATTTCAAGTTTACATTCAGAGACTGTATTAAGGAATCAACAGAGTGAACGTTGATGCTGCGAGACAACTGTTCTGCCTCGCGTCCCGTTTAAACTGAATTAATGCAGTCCATGAGAGTTGAGGCAGCCGTACTACAAAACCAGGTGGAGTCAAATACAAGAGGGATACATAAAAAAAAAAATCTGCAACACTTTATAAGCATCACAAAATTATGGATAAACTCGAATGGCAGAACGAAAATGTGACTAAATGGATAAACTTAACAAAACTGGTAAAATGACAAGCAACCTTGAACCTCTAAAAAATAAAACGAAAAGATTAAAAGAAAAAAATAATAAATTAGTATGTTGAATAAAACTGCAAAATTTGTCGGCAAACTCGCCTAAAGTTACGAAGCAGCAGATAAAACGATATCTTGGGAAGACTTACAGCTTGCTAAATAAAAAAAATAATAAATAAATAAATGAAATAAATAAAAAATCTGGTTCGGGAGTTAAATCTATAAACATCCAAATACAGAAAATGTTAGAAGTGAAGAAAGTAAAATTATGAATCAGTTTACGATGTCCTTTGAAAATAAGAGACTGTATCGAAGGTTCTTTATTTGACTGAAAGGAAAGCTGTATACATGACCGATTCCTCTTACACACACAGTATCAACACTCGCCCTATCAACTAATGTAAGATAAAAAGAACCACTTGTACATATAATAGAAACATTAGATAACAAAGACGAAGAACACGCAGAAAAGGAATAAGAAGGATGACAGCACGAGTGGCGACGATGTACCGAGATCAACTAAAATATAATTAACACGAAGGATTAAAGAGAAGGAAGGGAAGGAAAGCGCGATGAAAAAGGAGGTCAAAATATAATGATGGTCGTGGTAATGATGGTGCTAAAGATAATAATGATGGTAAGAGAGATGCAAAGACAAGAATAAGTATTAAAGATTAAAAAAGAAACCGAAGGAAAATCCAGTGGAAAAGGAAAGAAAAAATAAAATGGAAATACTGGAGGTGATGAAAATTAATCAAAAATGCATAATACTAAAAATCAAAGCTTAGATATTCTGTTACGTAACCTGCTGACATTTCGAGGCATTTATAATTACCAAGTTCTCCATTTTCCTATTCCAAAAGTATGATGTGATGCTGTGCTATAAAATACTGAATGAACCAATCTGCCGGCCGTTTAGTCAAGGTTTTCCCGTTCGAATTCATTAATTGCTGCTGCAAAAATTATGCAGAAATTAATCATAAATAGTACGTAAATAAATGTAGAAAGCCATAAGCAAAAATAAAAGCACTTGAGAGGGAGATAAAAATAAAAATAAACAGAGATAGTGGATAAATAAACAGACAGACAGACAGATAGTTAGATAGGCTGACAGTCAGACAGACAGACAGATAATTAGATAGATAAATAGATAGATAGATAAACAGATAGAAAGATAGATCGATAACTAAACAGATATGTATAGATATATGTAAAGGGCAGGTACTACATAAATATAGGAATTGAATAGGAAAATAAGGAAAATAAAGATAAATAAATCAGAACCGAGTAGTGACGCGCATAACTTTACACAGAAATAGAGAGAAATGCAAATACGCTTTGGTAAACATGCAAGCACGTCCTATGTTAATCCTTTCCATATTAATCCTTTACCGCAGTTGTTTGAATCAATAAGAATGGGCGGTTAAGTGCACAGCAAGGAACAACAGTAATGCAAATGTAATAAAAATAATATAAATGATGCAGTAAAGGAAAATGTGAGGAGGGAACCCGAAAACCAGCCGTCTCTCTCTCTCTCTCTCTCTCTCTCTCTCTCTCTCTCTCTCTCTCTCTCTCTCTCTCTCTCTCTCTCTCTCTGCGTGCGTGTGTGTATGTGTAAAGCCACCTGCCTCTCGGAATGCGAATACTTGCATACACAATCATTCACACACACACACACACACACACACACACACACACACACACACACACACACACACACACACTTTTAATTACACAGCGCAAACAACGACTAAATGAACGTTTTTTTCACTTTTCCGTGAGCGAACAAAAAAATAGATACAAAAATGCAGAATAATTGCGTTTTTCTCTCTATCTCATTCGGCACCAAATGGAACTTTCAATGCCTAAGTCGCTTACTCGAAACAAAGGTTAAAAAGTATCTTTTAATTCGTTTTTCTATAGAGGCTTATTTGAGCGTGAAATACATCGCTTTTATTTCAGTAATGACGATAACAATATATAAAAGTTGCCCATTCATTTAATAGCCGCCTGTACTGCTCACGGTTATACATTTTAATTTTTATCTGTTTCTGTATTTTGAGAATATTTAATCATGCAGTATGTGTGTGTGTGTGTGTGTGTGTGTGTGTGTGTGTGTGTGTGTGTGTGTGTGTGTGTGTGTGTGTGTGTGTGTGTGTGTGTGTGTGTGTGTGTGTGTGTGTGTGTGTGTGTGTGTGTGTGTGTGTGTGTGTGTGTGTGTGTGTGTGTGTGTGTGTGTGTGTGTGTGTGTGTGTGTGTGTGTGTACGTTTTTATTTTGCTCTAACGTTGACATCCTTTCACTTTCAGTGGTTAAGTTGCTTTTCTTTCTATTCGTGTACGGAGCTTATGAACGTGTAACCGCTTTCTGTCAATGTTTGTCCCGTAGTCTTTTCCATCATTTTAGTGTTTTCCTCCAGTCCTCTGATCTAATGACAATCACCTTATAAAACCTGACAAGTGGCAGACTGCAAAGAAATCAGGGGACTCGTGATGGAGGAAAGACGGAAACACATCAGAAATGAACACAAAACACTCGACCGTGAACCAAGACATACAGTATCACACCAGTAGAAAAATACACGTGTAAACCTACAACAAAACACCTACACACAGCTCCCCTCACCTCTACAACCTCTCACCTCGGACTCTCGTTCTTTCTCTCACCCCCCATTCTCCTCTCCTCAACCCGCCGCCCACAGAGGGTGTCGAGAGGGCCACTATAATTAGCTATCAGAGAGACGGGCGCCCTCCCAACACTGATGTCATGGTGGGGAAGAAGGGGGAGAAATATGGGCTAAGGAGAGGGGGAAGACAGAAGACTGCTAGGTAAAGAGGGGAATGAGTAGGGGGAAGAGGGGAATGAGAAGAAGAAAAACTGTGGGTGGTGGAGGTAGTGAGAGTGGAGAGAGGAAGGGCACACAGATAGGGGGAGACGGTGGTGGGGTAGTGATGGGATGGGGGGATTGAGGTGGGTGGCGAGGGGGGTGGAGAGGTGGGTGGCGAGGGAGGGGTATAGTGGAGTGGTCGTGACGGGGGCATCGCTTCTCACTGTAGCGGTTGTGCCTCTGTCAGGAGCACCGCCCCTCACTCCACACGACTGTGTTCTACGGCCCCGTCAAGGTGAGCGCTTCCCTCCACCACCTCCGCCGCCGCCGCCACTACTGACAGCTCCTGAAGGACGATTGGACTTAACCTCTTTCCCCGCTGAGGTCGAGGACTTGGACTTAATCGCTTGACTATAGGGGCAAGACTTACTGGTGGTGGCACAGGAGGACACAGAAGGCCCAGGCGTATATTATTTGTTCTAGTGGTGAAGTTGCTGCCAGTGTCGTAATGCATGAAGTGTTGAGAGTGCTGTCCCATTATTTATTATTATCGTCACTGCTTTGTTTTACACACTTCTTGTGCGAACAGAACGATTTACTTCTCCTGTCATCTCTCTCTCTCTCTCTCTCTCTCTCTCTCTCTCTCTCTCTCTCTCTCTCTCTCTCTCTCTCTCTCTCTCTCTCTCTCTCTCTCTCTCTCTCTCACTCTCGTCTATGAACAAGTGCGGTACAGGTGACACTCTTGTCTCGTTACGTCAACACGGTCTTAACTCATCGCCGGGCGCCTCGCTGGCTCCTCTATGGCTCTGACACCGCGATACTTAAGTCCTTCCCTCGCGGTCTGACACACCGCCACGCTGTGCAAAACGTCATTCTTGAGAGAAAGAGAGGAGAGGAGAGGAGAGAGAGAGAGAGAGAGAGAGAGAGAGAGAGAGAGAGAGAGAGAGAGAGAGAGAGAGAGAGAGAGAGAGAATCAAGCTATAAACACAAACTAGTGTACGCTTTCATGACATTCCATACTTTGTCAATCCGATTCGCTGCCACTTGTCATCCATCACTTTAGTTATTGCTTAAAGATATGATTATATAAACGTACTCTCCGTGAGCATGTAATGTTAAACACACCGAATCATAAAAACAAGTAATACATTACTTAGAAATTTAGTCATGGGTAAATAGAAGCAGATCGATGGACCTTACCCAAACACTAACGATTAACAGACTGATTAGCAAAATGTAAGTATGGCCTTCATTTTCTTTTCTTTTCGGATAATGCACTTTAGCGTTACAGTAAAGAAAAAATTAAAAAAAGAAAGAATCAATGAATAAATGAACTGATAAATGAATAAACTGATAAATAAATAGAAAAATAAATCAATAAGTAAAAGAAAATTTCTGGTAGCTTCATTTGTCAAGCGCTGGATGTTCTCCAAATAACAAGAGAAGTGTTGGCGCCTCATCCTAGTGCCCGCAGCGAGGCCCAGATGTGTCAGGCCGTCCGTCATGGCGATGGATGGACGGCCGCATGGAGTGATCGACTGCGTGGTGGTGTGTGTGTTTGTGTGTGTGTGTGTGTGTGTGTGTGTGTGTGTGTGTGTGTGTGTGTGTGTGTGTGTGTGTGTGTGTGTGTGTGTGTCCGATGTCTCTCTGCCTATCTGTCTGTTTGTCTGCCTGTGTATGTATCTATTTCTCTTTCTCTGTGTGTGCCTGCCTCTCTATCTCTCTGCCCCTCTGCCTCCGTCTGTTTTCAAGCATGACTACGTAATGGTAAAAATAAAGGTCAATTATTTTCTCCTTGTTAGCAAGTGATTCTAGGGCCTATTAACAAGTTTGACTGCATCGGAAAATCAAATATTAACACCCATCCCATCAAACAATTTCCTCACAAATTGCCAGCATAACTAAATTCACCAGTACAGGAAAAAAAAAAAAAAAAAAAAGTGACATACGTATATCAAGTTGGTATCTTTTGAACTTTCCATCCGTCACGTCCATTCAATTTGATCCTGAAAATTCATGAATGAGGAAGCACGTTTGCAGTACATATTTCCACGAAAACTGGGGGTGGAGAGAAAAATATAAATGCGTGAAACTCAATATCAGTGTGACATTCCTCGCTTGTACAGATTCCTGACGAGAGACCAATAGAACTGACACGTTACTCTTCATGTTATGCTTGTAAACCTCTCATTGTGCCGCTTCATTGCTGGCGCTTCTCAGATGTTCGTGATGATGAGAGCACGGCGGTAGTGATGTTTTCATAGTTTACCCTAATGCTAAAAATAAATCAACAATAATAACAGCGATGACAAGAATAATAATAATAATAATAATAATAATAATAATAATAATAATAATAATAATAATAACCATAAAAAAAAGAACTGAGACAACCGTCGCTACGCTCCTTAGTTTTATTAATAAACCAAATAGAAAACAAGAACATTTTTTGCTCTTATCTCTGAAAGAGGACTAAAATATAGTGAAGCAATTAATAGTCTGGCACTGTTTATGACTTCTATATGACCAATTCACTTCTACTTGCCTGTTTCGTCTCTGAGTCGACTCAGAAGTGTGACTCACTGACAGGCACAATATAAAAAGAGGAATAAAAAGTCCACACGAGGACAAGAATAGCATCTCTCGAGACGGTTCGGGAACACATGGTTGGTGCGAAGGACGAAAAGGAGGAGGAGGAGGAGGAGAACATGATGCACAATAGCCTTTTCTAACCACACCCCCTACCCTTCTTCCCTGCGTCTCTTCCCGCTCCATTATAAAACAGATACAGCAACACACACGCGCGCGAAAACAACAACAGCTGGCCGCCAAAAATACCGGCCTAGTGCCAGAATCGCTATGTGGGTGCCCAGAAAGCCAGTGGCAGATGTGAGGCTCAGCAAAGTGCCGCAGAGGGCCATGTAAGGATCATCAACAGCGGGTGGTGCCAGTGTCAATAGTGTGGCTCTCTGCCGGTGTCATAAGGTATCAGTGGGTGCCACTTGGGCCAGGTGGCACTTACAGCTATTAAGGGCGCCAACTATGCCTCCTGGGACCTGAGAGAGACTGCCATTTATATTAGTAACTTATCGCTGAAGGGTCAGTGGGTCGGGGAGCTGGGCAGATCACAGAGGGGAAGTGAGGAGGCCAGGTGGTGCTTTCCGGCGATGATTTCACCTGCTTATTATTGTGCAACGCGAGGGAGGGAGGGAAGGAGGGAAAGAAAGACTAAGGAAGGAGTGTGATGATACTTCTGCCTTGATATTATGGTGGTGGTGGTGGTGGTGGTGGTGGTGGTGGTGGTGGTGATGATTGTGTTGGTACTGTCGTTGTTGTTGTTGTTGTTGTTGTTGTTGCTGTAGTAGTAGTAGTAGTAGTAGTAGTAGTAGTAGTAGTAGTAGTAGTAGTAGTAGTAGTAGTAGTAGTAGTAGTAGTAGTAGTAGCAGTAGTAGTAGTGGTAGTGGTAGTGGCAGTGGCAGTAGTACTGTTGTTGTTGTTGTTGTTGTTGCTGTAGTAATAGTAGTAGTAGTAGTAGTAGTAGTAGTAGTAGTAGTAGTAGTAGTAGTAGTAGTAGTAGTGGTAGTGGTAGTGGTAGTGGCAGTAGTAGTGTTAGTAGCAGCAGTAGTAGTATTAGTTGTGGTGGCAGTAAGGCAAGGGACCTCCACACTTCTACCGGCAGCGATGTGCTTTAAAAGGTCGCCTGATAAAAATGTGTGAGTGGGTTGGCAACACAAACGAGTTAGGCAGAGGCGAGACGTCCGAGAAAGTAGCACATAATTAAATCCTACTCTCAACAACTCTTAATACACCACTTTTTAATTTCTTCCGCTGCCCTGATCACCTCTTCTCCATTAGTTGTAATTTCACAATGGCTACTTTTTTTTTCCCAAAGCATACAGCTCTCTTGTGTACCTACAGCACATGTTCTCTTTCTTAACTTCGTATTTATAGTTAAGATGCTAATAAACGCTTAAGCTTTTATATGACCACAATTGTTCCTTTTATTTTTTTTATGCACGAGTTAATCTGGTGACGAAACTCCAAAATTTGTAGAGCTGATAGAAAAACAGTAGCGTTATAAATCTTTACAAAAGCATACTAAAAAAAAGGGGAAAAAAAAAGATATGGGTTCAGAATAACAAACTGCACTTCAGGCTGGCAGCATGAAAATAAAAGCATATAGCATACAGAAAAAAAAAATGACAAAAAAAAATAAATAAACAAATAAATGGTGAGGGAGATGTACTGCAAAAAACTGCGGTATTTTTGCCACGAATAAAAATACAAGATAGAGAAACGAAACCAAAAACAAACAACAAAAATATGAAACAAAAACTCTGAACCACTGAATTGTACTGAAAAATAAGAGACATGAAGGCATATAAGACCGTGGTAGTAGTAGTAGTAGTAGTAGTAGTAGTAGTAGTAGTAGTAGTAGTAGTAGTAGTAGTAGTAGTAGTAGTAGTAGTAGTTGTTGTTGTTGCTCTTGTAAAAACGGTCACTCTTAACACTCTTGCACTTTCACCACCAATGCCATAAAGGAAACAGGAAGCACTCGTAGATGCCACTCACCTTAGTAACAAACACCCCGCCACACTCACACCCACCTGTCTCGCCTCCCCACCCCATCCACATTTCACCAGTTCCCTCCCCGTCCACCCCACTCCCTCCCTCCCATCACCCCTACAACTCTCACCATCTCTTACGTTTTCTCCAGTGTCTCGTGGTTCCTCTAAATATAACTACTACTGAAAACTATCTTGTGGCTTAGAAAGGACGGTGGAAGGGAGTACAGTAAGAATAGGTGAACAGGTACACTTGCACACATCCTTTTCCCATTGTGTTTAGTGCTTTTCTTCAATGTTAAATCTTCTCATCTGTTGAAATGTTTACAATCGTTAGGTTTTGTAGAGACTGTCAGCGGATCAGGACTTACAGTAGAGAGAAAACGCTACACTCAGAGCAAGGGAATGTACCACGACTGTATCAGAATAGCGAGTATAAGTTTCTCTTTCAGTACCATATGCAGAAGTCCACCGCACTGAGAGCATTGCACTAAATCTTTATCGGCATCTACGAGGAAGATAAATATTAAAAGAATATATTTTCCGATTTGTATTCCGTGCAGGCGATGATTAGAGATGGCAGCAGAACAAAGATGACGCCTCACAGTGGTTTGCCATTAAGAAGCGATACACCAAATAGCAGTGAAAGTTGTGAATCATGTTTGTGCAAGCTACTGATCTGATACACAAATTCGGAACTGGTGGTGGTTTGCTATAGGTGTTTGTATTATTGACAAGTAATAAAACTGCGAATAAATGATTAAAAAAAATAAATAAATAAAAAATTAACAATTCTGAGCTGAAATTTCGTTTTAAAGTATATGTAATAATATTGATGGTAATGATGACAACAACAACAACAACAACAGCAACAACAACAACTACAACAAACTCTTCCTTTCCCTCCTGTCCAGACCTTCTCATCCCCCCACCAAGCAAAAAAAAAAAAAGACCAAAAGCATAAAAAAAAACACATGAAAAGGAAACACAACAAAACCAGATGGTATACAAATTCTCTCAGACACATAACATTTCGATTCCATATTCCAGTAACAAGAAATGAACAAGTGAAAGGTGTGTTAGTTTTTTTATGAGAATGTGCGTGTGCGTATTTGCGTGTAGGGGTGTTGAGGGCGTGTTAAGTGTGGTGGTGACCCTCGCTGCAGGTAGCGGGTGAGTGGGCGGAGAGAGAGGGTGGGTGGGCGGGCGTAAAATATAGCAGAGTGAGTGGCCTTGCAGTGGGTGGAGGCGCTACAATACTGCTGCTTCTGCTGGCGCTCCCACCATGTCCTTGTTCTTCCTGTTTCCTGTCCCCCTTTCTCTCTCTCTCTCTCTCTCTCTCTCTCTCTCTCTCTCTCTCTCTCTCTCTAGGCGACTAAAACTGTTATGAAAAATTATGCTCCTTATGTATGAATTAGTCATGCAAATGAATGACTAAGAGTTCAGAGAATAAATTAGCTTCAATGAGTCACACACACACACACACACACACACACACACACTAGACATAGCAAGACACCCCCAGGAATGTTCTAAAAGTAAACACGTGACATCACTACCTCCTCCCCTTCTTTCCCTTCTCTCCCTCCTCCCTTCCCTTACTCACTCCTTTATCTCACCCACTTTCGTACCTTTCATGCTACACTCCCTCTTCCACCTCCGCGTCATGACTACCAAGGTTCCCCGCCACCTGTGATTCACCTGCTTTACTTTGTCTTTCACTCTCATTGAACTTAACTTTATTTAATACCTTTCCGTTGTACTTTCGTCTTACCCTTCCTCTTTACTAATCTCTATTTATTTACTTCCATCTCTTATTCAGGTCTGCATTAAAACTTCGGCTTAATTACTTGGCCTTGATTTTCATAAATATATGTAATTCAGATGTACAAAATGTAAAAGGTTAAGGAAAAATAACAATATCTTGCGACATAACGATTTCATTCCTACTTCTTCTGCAGTTTCTTCTTTCTGTGTTTTATATATATATATATATATATATATATATATATATATATATATATATATATATATATATATATATATATATATATATATATATATATATATATAATTCCTCTTTCTTCTAAATGAATATTCCACATCTGTCCATTACTCTACCCACTTTCCCTTAATTTCCCTCTCCTAACATTTACTAATCTTCCTATACGTACATTCTCTCTCTCTCTCTCTCTCTCTCTCTCTCTCTCTCTCTCTCTCTCTCTCTCTCTCTCTCTCTCTCTCTCTCTCTCTCTCTCTCTCTCTCTTTCGCGCGCGCGCGCACACACACACACACACACACACACACACACACACACACACACACACACACACACACACACACACACACACACACACACACACACAGCGGCGTCTTAGGATCATACTGTCGTCGCCTCGCAATGAATAAGTCAACCAGTCTTACATCACAACTTTTTCTAACCACGTGCTCTTTTTCTTCCGCAGGTCGCCCCGTGGAGTGGCCGCCCCGCCCAAAGATCGGTGAAGAGGTCAGTGCAGGGAGAGGAGAGGCCTCCCGCAGTCTTAACACCACCAGCTAACTACTGCAGGTGACAGCTTATGCTTGCCGCACACCCCCGCCGCGCCGCACCGCCGCTCTGTTTCACAATGTATTCAGGAGTCAACTGAGCTAAATCGTTTTCAATACAAGTGGAAACAGGTGTGACGGGTGGTCCATTGTTATTCCTCCATTGAAAATACAAAACCAAAACGCGGTAGGATTTGTCGTTGAAGTCACGAGAGCATTTTTAAAAGGATCGAATAATTTTCCTGGCTGTATGGCAACTTGGAATTTTGTGAAGATCACTGCATGGAATTAAATGTTAATGAAACATACATCTGATAAATTCAAAAGGTAAAGCCAAGGAACTCCATGTAGTTCATAAGAATAACATTTCAAAGAATTTCACACATTGCCAACTGGAATCAAAAGATGTGGCCAATTTAGTTATTGAGATGTCTTAGTAATTCTCTCTTGAAAGTCAGTGCTACAGTTTCCCTATCCAGTTCAGAAACTGGGCGATAATACAACTATTCAGATGCTATAAACTGCTACTGGAGTCCACCGAGTCGTGGGGAAGGGTGGTCTGATAACAGTAAGGAATGTGAAGTAGAGTGAGGCTAGAAGTAATACTGATACACAAAGTCCAGTGTAAAGCGGTGCAGCACGGCGGAGATGTAACGAAGCCCAGCTTGAACTAACAGCGGGGTAAAACTTGACCTGCCCTGACAAGCGGCTTACTGGCTCAGCATCCTTTGGTCCCGGGCACATAAGCGTGAGAATAAATATTAACACCAACATGTATATATATATATTTATATAGTAGTGTAGGGATTTAGTAACTGTTGTACAAGAAATGCAATCCAAACAAAACAAACTACTAACTGTGCTTGGCGTGAGCGATGTGAATAGGAAATCAGCGAAGCATTTTCCAACAGGCAAAATGGCGCAACAGCAACAACAACACTTCCAACAACAGATGACCACGCAGCAGCAGACTCACCAGCAGCAGCACCAGCAGGTAGCCTCCTCCACCAGGACGGTCAAACAGAGTTATCAAGTACAACAGCGTTATGAGACCCATGTTTCCGGTTCTCACCAAACAGAAGCGCTGCAGTACCAACAGCCTCAGCAACAAACTCAGCAATACCAGATGACTCAGGAAACGTCCACCATCTCGCAACACGCCCCGGTCATCAGCAGACAGTTCCAGGGCGCGGGACAGCCGACGGCAAAGCCCACATCTTTCGGACCAGCCAACGCTCACCCCACCCCGCCCTTCCAAGGCTCCCCGCAGTTCCCTAAAAATGCTACACCAACTCCCTTCGCTTCAACCTTCTCCAAACCTGCCGCTCAGCCTCCCTTCGCTACACAAAACGCTACTCCTGCTCCTTACACTGGCCAACCCCAGTACGCCCCACAAAACATGACCCAGCCCCAAAACACTCCCCAACAAGCTCCACGCCAGCAGTTCGCCCCTAGACCACAATTTGGTCCACAGACTGCACCTCAACCACAAGCTCAACAACAACCACAATTCGCACCCCAAAAGATCCAGCAGCCACGATTCCCTCCCCAGCAGGCACCCCAACAAGCACCTAGGCCCCAATTCACGTCCCAGCCTCCCCAACAGGCACCCCAGCCTCCCCAACAGGCACCCCAGCCTCCCCAACAGGCTCCTCAACCTCCCCAACAGGCTCCCCAACCTCCAAAACAGGCTCCACAACCTCCCCAACAGACTCCCCAGCCTCCCCAGCCATCCCAACAGGCTCCTCAACCTCCCAAAAAAGTAGTTCCACCACCACCACAAACATCTAGGCCCCAGTATACTCCCCAGAACGCACCCTGGGTAAACCAACAGCCTCTCAAACAGGTAACCCGGGTCCATTTCGCTCCCCAGAAAGCCCCTGAGCCACAGTTCACAGCACAAAGCGCACAGCCACAACAAAACGCTGCTCCCCAACCAGCACCCCAGCAACAGGCTCCTCCCCAACAAACCCCAGCACAGGTCCCTCCCCCACAGGCCCCACAACCTCAGCCCGCTCCCCAGAAAGCCCCACAGCCACAGTCTACCCAACAGGCCACACCACAGCCCCCAAAAGCGCCCCAGCAAGTGGCACCGCCTCAAAAAGCCCCGCAGCAGACGCCTCAGCCTAAGCCTGTCGCTAAAAAGGGCGGCATAAAGACTAAGAAAGGTCAAAAGCCCAAAACTGGCGCTGCCCAAAATAAGGTTCTGCCTCAACTGGCCGGCCAGGAAGGACCTCCGGGTGCTCCACCAAAACATGCTCTTACGAACGGTGATATCCACGACCCACCCCCAGGGTATACTAATGCCTACTCAGCGCTCCATGGAGAGTGGCCTCCGAAGGTAAAGAGATGGGCCACGCCAGGCCCTTCCTAACGCCGCCATTAACAATGCCCATGCCCACTACTCATGCCACGCTCCCTCCCTCTCTTCCCCCCTCCCTCCCTAAGCCACGCCCGAGCCAAGCACGCCAAGCACGCAGAAGTTCGCATGGCATGACTCACCCATGATGCACCGATGCACGCCGAGCAGCAGCAACAGCTGGGCCACTAAACGCTCGCACTGGTGCTGACAGCCTGACTGCTGCAACTCTAGCCTAGTCCTAGTCCGGCATTGGTCCGGGCGTTGCAGATGACAGACAGCATAGTAATAGACTAGGCAATGCACGATAATATAGTGTATAGATCTTAAGTTAATTTAGACCTAACTTAATGACCATTTTTTGCTCAAGTCACCAGTACATACACGCACACCGGGGCCAGGGTGACACGTGCATCCACGCACATCGTGTGTATGATTACTTTATACAACATGAAAGACACTGAATATCACGAAATATTTAATGACATACACAAGCGCACTCATGCACGCACGCACGCACCAACTAATCCACCCACCAACACACACACATACACACACACACACACACACACATTTCCTGGTGCAGGCGTGTACACTAGACTATATTTGGGGTCACGGTGGCCTGCCAGTGAAAATGTTGGCAAGAGAAATGTAACCAATATGACTAACTAACCTAAATACAGCCATCATCAGCCATGAAGCCATTTTAGGAAGGACGTGCAATGTCTTCAACTCTGGAGCAAAGTGAGCCAAAGATATGATGATATGGACACAACATTACTATCTATTTATCTATCTATCCATCTATCTACCTGAACACACACACAAACACACACATTATAAATTTTATAGATGAATAAGTGTGCGTGTGTGTGTGTGTGTGTGTGTGTGTGTGTGTGTGTGTGTGTGTGTGTGTGTGTGTGTGTGTGTGTGTGTGTGTGTGTGTGTATATATATATATATATATATATATATATATATATATATATATATATATATATATATATATATATATATATATATATATATATAATTTTTTATTGCCGTTTTCACAAGTTTTTCACACAGTTAACGATAAAGTTTCTAAGGAAACCTTGCACCGCCGCAGTGCGATAGGCACAGGTGTCTTGTACCTAGCCCGTCACACACACACACACACACACACACACACACACACACACACACACACACACACACACACACACACACACACACATTCATCCAACATAAAACGGATGGAAAAATCTTTTCCAACTGAATCATGATATACGGAGGAGGACATTCCTCTTTCCCAGCCACAGGGCGCTGGAGCAATGTTCGCAACAAGTCGCTGCCCTGCAACACCTTTTTTCCAAGTTGTCACAACTGTTTGTTGAGGACAAAGTCTTGACATAATCCACAGTACTGACGCTCCACGAGTATAGACAAGCACGATTCTCGAGAGAATAATTTTGGAGTGTTGGCTCCCATTTAAATATTAAGCGGCAGGACAGGTTCACCATCCTAGCCTCGCCGACCTACACACAGACAATAATAATAATAATAATAATAATAATAATAATAATAATAATAATAATAATAATAATAATAAATAGACATAGCAATAAATAAATACCCAGTAGACTTTGACTAATTTGCATAAGCTGCTAGCTCGCACAGTTTCTTCTCATAATCAACAACAACAAAATAAAAACTGCATCATAAATAGACGGTGTGCAACAATTCACTGTAAATACGAAACCAAACAATGTAGTATATACGAGTATGTATGTATGTATGTACGTGTGCATATGAACCACCATGGGAAGACATCCATACTGCTTTCCAAGACCGAGAATATCATGGTAAAGGTGCATGTTGGCATACGAGTAGCAAGACACACCATAACATTCAAGATTCCTACTGATGTACACCTCTTCTCTGTCCCCAGGCTGAAAATGCGAAGAACATGACCACCACCTACCCCTCGGGCATCAAGTACAGGGACGGCGTGGATGGGACACAAGCAATGGTAAGTCGAACACGGCGGGAGGAAAGGGGTTGAAGGAAAAGGAATTGCTGATGAAAGGGGACAGGAGGAATGGATGGGGCAGAGGAAAGAAAGGAACAGGAGGTTTAAAAGTGGCAGGAGGAACAGAGAAAAGGGACAGAAGAAAGAAAAGGAGCAGAGGAAAGAGCCGGTAGGAGTGAAAGGGTGAGAAGAAAGGAACAGGAGGAAGGCAAGGGAGGAGAGGAAAGGAAAGGAAAGGAACGGGAGGAAGGAAAGGGACAGAAGAAAGGTACGGGAGGGAGGAAAAGGATATGAGGAAGGAAAGGGGGTTGAGGAAAAGGGCAAGAAGGAAAGGAGGTAATGAAAGAGACAGGAGAAAAGAAAGGAGGAGAGGAAAAAGACGGGAGGAAGGAAAGTGGCAGAGGAGAGGAAAAGAACAGAAAGAAGAAAAGGAGCAGAGAAAAGAGATAGGAGGAAGAGAAGGAACAGGAGGAAAGGAAGTAGTAGAGAAAAGGGACGAGAGAGAGAGAGAGAGAGAGAGAGAGAGAGAGAGAGAGAGAGAGAGAGAGAGAGAGAGAGAGAGAGAGAGAGAGAGAGAGATTCAATGTACAGTACTAATTTGAAACCAAATAACCTGCATTCACTTCCTTCGTATCTTGTGCACTTTCCTTCAGTCCACTCCTCTGATCCACTCACAAGCTCCAAAAACCGAAAATCTCACAACTTATCGACTATTAACAGATAAGGAGGGCTTAGGATTGCGGGAGAAACAGTAAACACCGTAGAAGTGTGTGGTATGCTACTCGACAATAGACCTTGACTGCAGAAGAGGAGTCGAGGAATGAATGATAGCAAAGGAAGGGTGATTTAAGGAGGGAAAAAGGATGAATGGAGGGAAAAGGAAAGATGAATGAGTTGCTGTTGCCATCATTACCTTATCACATAATTATTTGCAGTGTTCACGTTTTCCCTGTTTCACATTTCATTTCTCTGCCTTCTAACCTTCTTTGGTGTCCTTCCTCATATTTTAGTTCTTCCTCTTCATTTCCTATTCCCCTTACTTGCTTCATTCCACTTCTTTTTACATCCTTCACCTTATCTTCTTCAGAGAGAGAGAGAGAGAGAGAGAGAGAGAGAGAGAGAGAGAGAGAGAGAGAGAGAGAGAGAGAGAGAGAGAGAGAGAGAGAGAGAGAGAGAGAGAGAGACTGATTCATAAAAGAAAAAAGTTAGATCTAAAAACTAAGCCAGCTTTCATTCTTAATTCTGTCTGTCATCTTTGTGAGAACCTGCCTTCTTGTGTGTGTGTGTGTGTGTGTGTGTGTGTGTGTGTGTGTCTCTCTCTCTCTCTCTCTCTCTCTCTCTCTCTCTCTCTCTCTCTCTCTCTCTCTCTCTCTCTCTCTCTCTCTCTCTCTCTCTCTCTCTCTCTCTCTCTATATATATATATATATATATATATATATATATATATATATATATATATATATATATATATATATATATATATATATATATATATCCATTCATCCATTCATCCATCCATCTATCTATCTCCATCTATCTATCTCCATCTATCTATCCTTTACCTATCTATCCTTTATCTATCTAATTATCCTCTATCTATAACTATCCTTTATCCATCTATCAATCAATCTATCTATCTATATATCAATCCATTATTTTTCTTACTATATCTTCATCACCAATTACCCTTCCTGTTCACTGCTCCTTTCTTTTTTTCCTCTTTTCCCCTTAGTTCATTTTTATTTCATCCTTTACATATTTTTTTCCAGTCCTCATTCGATTCATTTTACTTGTTTCGTAAATTTTACCCCAATGAATTTTCTATATAAAAAAAGAAGGAATAGAAAGAAGACAGGGTGAATGATTACATTGCGAGGGTCAACAATGGGGTTATACAGCTCAGAGGAGGAGGAGGAGGAGGAGGAGGAGGAACAAGAAAAGCAAAAACAAGAACAAGAACAAGAGCAAGAACAAGAACAAGATGATAATAATGATGATGATGATGATGATGATGATGATGATGATGATGATGGTGATGATAATTGTGGTGATGATGATGATGATGATGATGATGATGATAAACGTGTGTAATAATTATAACCATAAGAAGGAAAGATGACAAGAAAGGAATAAAAATCCATAAAAAAAAAATAAAAAAAAAGTTAAAACAGGCAATGAAAAATAAGAAACAAAAGAGAGAGAGAGAGGTCCCGCCAACTGTGACAGGAAGCAGGGACGGAGGAAACGGTCAGTATACCGCCCAAGACCTGCCTGACGGAGAGGAAGGAAGTAATTACTAGCTGAGCGTGAGGTGTGAGAAGCGGTAAGGAGTAAGGACATGACGACGAGCAGAATGTGGTGAAAAAAAAATAAATAAATAATAATAAAAATATAAAAGAAAATGTAAAAGTGAAGGAAATACGCGAAGAGGAAAATAGTAGTGATGATAATAATAATAAATGAAATACACATGAAAGATAGAAAACCAAGCATCTTTCTTTATACACGTGTGATTTATCGTTTCATGTATACTTGGCAGAGTTGTACTGAAGTCCCCCGGGGCGCGAGGAACAATCAGAATGACGCACCATAAGCAGACGGAACGGATGTGAAAGAAAACGAATAAATAAAATGTTTCAACTGTGCAACAAATTAAAAACATGACAATTTTTTCGTACACATCATCATTTCTTCCTCTCGTTCTTTCTTTTTCGTCTTTTTTATAAAAGGCTGCGCAAAGGACAAATTTAACGAGTATTTTACAATATTGCTTTTGTTATTGTTGCCATTTCTATTCCAGCTTTTAGGAGAGGAAAGTTTCTCCTCAGCACTTGAGATTTATCGAGTTGTGGCGCCGAAATAATTAAACCAAACAGAACATTACCAACCAACAAACTGCCATGAATCAGCACCAAACTTACAACCTTCCAGCAGCGATTCAGGCACAGCACCACAGAGAGACCCAGCCACGAGTACTTCACGCCAAGGCACGCGTGTCAATAAAATGGACTCTAGCCGCGTATTCTCGGTCCCAGAAGTAATCCGAAGCGATCAATTTCCCGTTAACATTTTTCCGATGAACCAGTCATTCGGACAAAAGAAAAAGCACGTGTATTTCTTTACCCCGTAAGAAGAGTAGAAAAATGGAGCTGCCGAAACTATAGAAGAGTTTCCCCTTTCATTTTTTGTTTTCGTTGTTTTTCGCCGATGTAGCGTGTTGAGTGCCATATGACAAAGCCACGGAAAACTAATGGGGCGTTGCCGTGTGTTGGTGTAAAAGTGATGGAGGGATGCCGTGGGAAGTTGAAGGAACCTGTAAACCTTCTGCGATATATCTCACGAAGGAAAGATGGTATGGGTGTTGTCGAGTGTTTGGTGAACTCATAAGCCTTCAGAAATACACACCTTTAAAACACCTGGATACTGCTCCTGGCATATTTTTCGAATCTTTATTGAACATCTTAAACATGCGAGGAAAGCAGTAACTTTTATATACACTTACAAAGACGTCAGGGAAAAAGTTGTGAAAGAATATATGTTAAAAGCAAAGCGCTGGAAAATGCGTGAGGCGAAAGAAAAAAAAAATGGTGAGAAGTTATTGATTGTCCTTCTGCCGGACTCCCAACACTATATTCCATCGAACAGTTGCGAGAAAAAAAGTTGTACAGGGGAATGGTGTGAAGATGCAGCTGTGGCTACCTTGAAATGGCCTGGGAAAGGGAGCTAGGATTAGAGAGGAAAAAATTGAAGTGATGGCGTGAGAGAGAGAGAGAGAGAGAGAGAGAGAGAGAGAGAGAGAGAGAGAGAGAGAGAGAGAGAGAGAGAGAGAGAGAGAGAGAGAGAGATTTAAAAATGCAAAAAAAAAGTAGCCCCTTTCTGAGTTCAACACTATGAAGCAAGCCGTGTCAAAACACTGCATGGAGTCAATACACGCGTTCACTGGCGGTCTTTCTCTTCTTTTTCTGGTCAGCTTGTTGCCGAGTTTTCCTTGAAAATACGCTTCCTAAAGGTATCAGACTAAACATTTCAAAAGGCACACTTTACGTCTACGTTCCCTTGCTACGTCAATGGAAATAAGACTTTTCAAAAAATTTGCTCGTATCGCAGCATGTAAGAGTCTGAGTTTCATCTTAGGTCCTGACAAGTCTAAAGATTTCATGAACCTTGACTCGTTACTTCTCAACGTGCACTAAAAGTTTCAGTATTTTCAAGATCTCCCAAGCTTTCCTGGAAGACCATATTTCTCTTCAAATGGAATCTACGCCGTCGAGACACGTTCAAAGACTTCCTCCAGTTTCATATTTCCATGTCATGTGAAGGCGAATCAGCGCTCAAGGCACGTGGACTGGCATCTTTATTATGTGTTGACGTATATTACACATGATTTTTTTTCCCTTAATCCTTTCCTTCTTGCCAAGAAAACTCATTAATAACTACACGAAATAATATGGACTAAATTTCTCATTAATAGCTGGTCCTCCAAAAAAAATTAGTAGCTGAGGAGACTACGATAAAACCCAAGTTGATTCACCCACTAAATATTTCCGCCTTGAATGAAAGAAAAATAAACGTTTGTCTGTAACTAATTAAATAGAATCGAGTAGAAGTATCACCTCTCTGGCTGTCAAGGGAAGAAGGGAACACTGATGACTGACTCAAGTCTTCTTAATACAAGACTTCATACTCAAAGACTTTCTGGTCACTGTTCTCAATAAACAACAACAACAACAACAACAACAACAACAACAACAACAACAACAACAACAACAGCAACAACAACAACAACAATCAAATTAAAGACCACAGCAAGAGGACACCACCGCCTGATAAAAGCTATGAAAAATCGTCAGATAGAAGAAACAAAAACGAAACTAGATGAATATTAGACATAACATTCGTCCACAGCTAACCACACACACACACACACACACACACACACACACACACACACATTATAAAAACCCTTACATCTTACAACAATATTAATCCATGGCGAGAGAGCAATAAAATCAACCTCGTTTAACATAACATTATTATTACTATTATTATTATTACGCTTCTGTTTTTTTAGAAGGAAAAGCGTTCTAATGCATGAAACTCAACCCCATGACGACTTCAATCACTCTCGCGGAACCATCGTGCAAGTGTCCCGGGGCATCGCTGACACACCTCGCTCTCCTTCCATTCATTTGTATTATGATGAAGTTCCATAATTAGACTGACTCGCCTTGGGCCCTGCAGTCGAGAGAGAGAGAGAGAGAGAGAGAGAGAGAGAGAGAGAGAGAGAGAGAGAGAGAGAGAGAGAGAGAGAGAGAGAGAGAGAGAGAGAGAGAGAAAGAAAGAAAGAAAGAAAGAAAGAAAGAAAGAAAGAAAGAAAGAAAGAAAGAAAGAAAGAAAGAAAAAGAAAAAAAAGAAAGAAAGAAAAAGAAAACTGATACCTTCTCACACACCTCCCTTGAGTAATGGCGCACGGAAGAGTCTCTCTCTCTCTCTCTCTCTCTCTCTCTCTCTCTCTCTCTCTCTCTCTCTCTCTCTCTCTCTCTCTCTCTCTCTCTAAGACGCCATGCCACCTAATCTAATATACCTTCATCCTTGCACGTGACTTGTTTTCAGGATAAACTTTGTGTGTGTGTGTGTGTGTGTGTGTGTGTGTGTGTGTGTGTGTGTGTGTGTGTGTGTGTGTGTGTGTGTGTGTGTGTGTGTGTGTGTGTGTGTGTGTGTGTGTGTGTGTGTGTGTGTGTGTGTGTGTGTGTGTGTGTGTGTGGATAAGTATATTGTTGCTGTTGTTACTCGTGTTATTGTTGATGATGACAGTATTATCTGTGCCATACATCTGCAAGAATCCATATTAAGCATCACACAGATTGCTGAAGTCACACAGTTTTCCATTTCCCTCGCCAAGCCAACCGCAGCAAGCTAAGGCGGCGAGGCATTCTCTTCCTGCCACGCACGCAGACGCAAGACGTTACGTTACCCGCGTTTCATGTTCGTTATTCACTTTTCCCATAAACATCATGCAGACAAATAACAAGCTAGACAGTCAACACAACACTGGCACTCGTCATTACAAGATATGCTGCAACTTTCAATAATGTCTGGAATCACAAACTGTTAGAGCAATTATTGGAATTGAGTGCAAGGGAAATGCAAAACTAACTCGTAACAGAGATCAAAGAATTCAGAAATACAAAGAGCACGAAACTGCACCATTCATTAATTGCCTAACGTCAAGCTGGAGCACACCATTAAAAAAAAATCAAGAGAAAACCAACACTCATTAACTCCCCACAACATTAGACAAAAAATCAATAAATCAATAAATTCATAAATAAAATAAATAAAATAACTATTAGAACATGAAATCATGAACTCTGCCGGAAATTAGAACAAACTTACACAATTATGTAGACCATAGGAATCACACAGAACT
>NC_087162.1:2917500-2952500 GCF_035594125.1 Scylla paramamosain | reverse complement strand
CTGTTGTGAGTAATCCCTGACCATTAATCGCGTACAACATTCGATCAATGAGTTCAATTAGTTACTCAAAATGATCAACGCAACCTTTACCTTTTAAGTGTTCTGGATGACGCGTAAATCTCTCCAATAAACTATCAGCCAACCACTAGAGTATATTACATAAAGTAGTTATGTTTACTCATCATTTGTCTATTGTCATGACTAGCCAGCATCCGTCCGTGCGCCGCGTTAGATGTGACACATATGTTACACTGTCTTCGTCTTGTAACAATGATTATTCGTCTTCACTTCTGTATCTCTACTCAAGAACAAACGACAAACAACAGATACTCTGGAACTCGATCTCACTCCTCGGTCTCTCTATCTTCACTACCGAAACTTGCACTGCCTCGGTATCAACGGTGTACCGAACCCCACACGTTCTATCTGCACTACCATAAGGGTCTTCTGGATTGCTACAGAATATGAACTCTTACGCGAACAAGCAAACGTGTTATGTTGAAAAAAAAAAAAAGAATTGTATATTTTCGTCTTTGGTTTAAGTTTTCAGTCATTTAACTCCTCTGGCTTCTGATTGTCACATTAATTATTATATGTATCACTGTCTTTTTTTTTTATCTATTAATTATCTCTAGCGAGACTCTCAAGGTCATAGTGGAGTGATCTTAGTGTGTCTTGGCTCTCTCTCTCTCTCTCTCTCTCTCTCTCTCTCTCTCTCTCTCTCTCTCTCTCTCTCTCTCTCTCTCTCTCTCTCTCTCTCTCTCTCTTCGTTCATTTAGAAGGTAATTTCGAGTGGAAGGTTTTGTTTGCTCTTATTCTATTTACTTATCACTGTCATTATTATGTATTATTTTATAGCTTAATAACACGTGATAATTCTAGATCTTCCTTTTTCGAGCACAGAACACCACACTTGTATACCAACAATAAAAACCAACAACAATCTTGTTTTTTATCCACCTTCCTCAATACAGAACACTAAATGATTTTTTTTTTTCTAACCATATATATGCACTGAATCTGGTACGGAAAATATACAAACCTACACTAAGATACACAAATAAACATGCATGCGATCATACGTACACAAAACACAGACAGTCCCCACCACAAAAAATATAAGAAACACCAAATTAATCAGGAAAAAAAAATAAAAAATCCTATCAGTGATGCCAGACGAACATACTAATAAATCTTTTTTTTTTTTTTTTTTGTAATTAAAATAAATGTGAATAAATATTTATGTGCCATGCAGCCGTCTGACTCTACACCTCCACTTTACTTGCTGAGGGCAAACCGCACGAGACAGGTGAGTGGCCGCCAGCCTGACCACTAATTAGAGAGGATGGAAGAGAGAGAGTGAGGGACGGATGAAGGGAAGCGGAAGGAAAGGAAGGATAAAACAAATGGTGGCTCGTGCAAATGTGAATAGAAATTATGGAACTGAGTAAAGAAGAACATTAAGGAATAACGTGAACGACGAAAGAATTAAATGACGATGGTGATGGTGATGGTGATGATAATGATAGAAGTAAAGAAGAAATTAAAAGAAAGAAGAGGCAAACAAAACAAAAAAAATGAAAATATGAAAATAAGAAGGGGAAAAGATGTGTTGTTGATGTTTTATAACAAGAATAGAGGAGGATGAGAAGGAGGAAGATAGTCATTCTACGGTCAGTAATAGGGTGTCACAGAAAGCTAGCAAGAATACAGCCATCAGAGGCAACATGAGCAGAGACGGTAGCAGCAGCAGCACTGACTGTGGGACTGTGGCGATCGTACTGAGGAACCCGGACCGAACCACCATAGCAGTGAGTTACACCCGTCCGAAACGTTTCAGAAGCACCGAGTCAACAGTATGTACCACCCGTCCCCTTTCTCTTCTGCAACCGCATCACCACCACCACCATTACCAAACCACAACCACCAGCCCCACACATCACACTGCCAACCGTTTTCCTAGCCCGTTTTCTGCATTAACCTTAAATTTACATGCACCGGTTTTGCGGTCTCTCTCTCTCTCTCTCTCTCTCTCTCTCTCTCTCTCTCTCTCTCTCTCTCTCTCTCTCTCTCTCTCTCTCTCTCTCCAGAGATGTATGGGAAGGAGAGATAGAATGAGAAGAAATAAGAGGGAGAAAGAGGAGTATGGTATAGATGAGTGACGTCACAGACTGCTACCGTTAGCTAATTAACATTTCTATTATCAATGATAACTACACACACACACACACACACACACACACACACACACACACACACACACACACACACACATTGTCGCTAAGATGATAAAATTGTAAGGGCTGGTTTGCGGGGCGGTGACCTACATCCCTGCAAATGAGTAAGTCCCGTGTGAAGAACAACTGTGTTAGAAGGGCACTCGAGTGCCAAGAGAGTTATCATCTAATCTCCCGACGTGTCCATCTCATATCAATCCATTCCAAACTGTTGTGCCACACTCTATGCCTGGCAAAGTCACTGATGCGAATGTTAGAGCCAGTACAATTCTTTATTCCTCCATGAACACTAATTACTTTCTTTGCTTACCAATATATATATATATATATATATATATATATATATATATATATATATATATATATATATATATATATATATATATATATATATATATATATATATATATATATATCGCATGAGGTTGACCACCCCATGCGATCTGGATAGTCATGTCTGGAAATTGTATTTTGGTCTACTACATGTAAGATATTTATCATAATATTTAAACATAATACTAAGATATTAGTGCAGAGTGGACCTGAATGTTGGCGTGATAGGTAAGCTGACACATTGTGGCAGGTAATTTCTCACTGCAGCCTTCACACCACACTTAAGAGTTTGCTTCATGACTAGCTTGGTCACAATGCCACGTAACCATGGCTGATATATAACCTACCACTTGTCCTTGTACAATATCAACGACACAGACCTCAGATGTATTATGAGTTGATCACACAAAGTAAGAAGGAACTTCTGAATCTCCAAGAGTTGTCTAATCTCTTTCAGCCGTTAAGAAAGCGAATAAAAGACAAATCATTATTCCACTTCGAATTTTTTGAATAGTAAATTGCTGAGCATGATCGAATGAATACCCATCTTGGCATCATTATTCGCATACATGTATGCGAATAAAAAGCTACGCAAGTAGACGAGTCGCACCTCTCCCCATATTCTGAAGGTTGAGTGCTTTTATCCCTTGGCAGCGCTGCCTTCGCACAGAGCTCCCCCATTGGAGCGGACGTATATTATAGTTCCATGGTGTGGACCAAGCCGTCTGCCTAGGCCCTAGTATACACTGTACAGTCTTCGCTATTACAGATGCATACTGAGAGGCTCCTACCAGCAGGACGAATCATTACTTTTGTGCCAACATACTTTATCATTCGATATCCCACAAAGCAGGAAGGCGTTACTTACTGTAGCACAGGTAGAGTGGATCCGATAAAAGTTTCCACGCATGATAACAACCACGTGTGGCTGCAGTGGTGCCACTAGCTGATAGACTGCGCCGTGCGGCAGCGGGGCAGTATGGGTGTTCCTCGTGTTCCTCGCTCCCATACTTTTTTTTTTTACACACATCATTTTACCTATTTATTCATTTTTTTATTTAATTACTTTTTTTTTATCTTTTATATTTAGTCTATGTAACTGTGGTAATAACAATGCTACATACGAAAACTTAACAAGTAATTGTAGTAATAGTAAATGAATCTCTCTCTCTCTCTCTCTCTCTCTCTCTCTCTCTCTCCTAGTATAGCACTGTAGGAGGGCTTACTACATAACCGTGGTAATCCTAAGCCCATGGATTACTGCTGTTATGTAGTAACAGTGACTGCCCGATCTAACTCTTACGTAGAACCGAGTGGTTTAATTATGTAATCACTGCTCCTTACCATTCATCGTGCCCTTGACCTCATTCTACAAAAAAAAAAAACTGAAAATAATAAGTACATAAACGTTGTTTTGATTTGCTTTAATGAAATTGGTTGTGACTGACTACAATTATGTATTGTCAGGCGCTCATATCTACAATATTTGATACTATTCTCAAACTTGGCTTACTAGTGTAACAATATATTCCACCAGGTAGGGAAAAATTCAAGAAAAGTCAAGTATGATACGACACATTATAATTTATGTGAGATGTTGTGGCAAATGAAAGAATATATTACACATGCAAACATAAATTGGACTCTCAAAAGAAAACAATGGCTTGGGGAGTAGACATCTTGAATCTAAGGATATATGTAAATAAGGAAACCTGCAAGAATCCATCCGGGCTAAGTACTCACGGCAGTCCCTGCATGAAACATGTGCACACCACAGGACACTGGAAAACAATGTGACCATAATAAACAAAAGCCTTGACATAACAAACCAAGGCAGATGGATGTGCTTCTAATAAGATGCAACATGGTGTAAAACAAACTGTCCAGATATCCTAATAAAGTATGCAGCCAAAAATTAAATTTAGGCAACATACTGTGATAGTTGTGATTCAGGACCAACGAGAGAACTAAAATGTGCCGGTGCAGGAATAGTTTAGAGCCCCCACCCCTGCAGCTAGTAGATAAAGGTAAAGATGAGGGACCCCCATCTCTACCATTGGGCCCCCTGAAGATCCCATGGGCCCTGGTGCAATGCACCAGCTGATCCCCACCTCTATGTGGGCCTGAGGTGATTCCATGCAAGATGCCAGAACTTGGAGGATGATGAATGGAACCACTTTTGCTAGACCTGTTTTTTTTTTTTTTTCCTTCCTGGAATACTCAGATGTTCCTAGCCTTTTCAAAGCAAAATATTTCAAGAAGGAAAGGAACTTGAGGAGGCTATCTTGGAATAAATCAGTGTGTTTTAAGACGGATGAACAAACCTTCAGGAAAAGCAGTTTAATTATCTTAGGATCAAGGGAACTATTAATAGAAATAAATGAGAAATATGAAAAGACCAATATACAGTAAGGGAGATTGTTGAGGCAATCAGAATTTAGGATAGGACTGAAATTAAACATGGTTACGCTGAAGAACAAGGTGGAGGTAAAGAACAGAACATTCTGCTCCTAAAGGTTATATTCACATGAGAAAAAAAAAATAAGATTCTCAAAACTAGTTCCAAAAATGATGAAAATTTAAAGGATTACCTGAGGAGGTTCCTGACAGAACACATAAGGATAAGAAAGAAAGCCCATACAGACCTTGCAAAACACAGATTAAAAAAATAAATACCAGGAGCAGAGTTGACCGAGAGAAGGCAATCTTTGGAGGGAAACTAGTACATAACAGTGGAGTTCCCAAGAGAGAGTACTAATCCATCTCAAATGGCTGTACAGAAATACTGATATGTACTGTAAATAGTATCAGTAAGAAAAAGCAATTAAGTTTAGTAATATAAAAGAAAAATCACATATTGCAAAGACAATAGAAAGCAATCTAAGAGTCAATGTTTTTATCAGTTATCTTAACACTCATATAGCACATAAAAAAGAGGCAGGGAAACAATAATTAGTGGAGGCACCACTGTCTTGGCTTATAAATTATTAATTTCTCAAAAACTGGAAACTGAAGACTGGAAGAGCACTGAAATGGTGGCCAATACTGTACACTCTAAGCATATAATAGCAGTGTAAAGCATGCAATATCAGAAATCTGTGGTATCACTAGTGACCAAATATTGCTGCCTGGTAACTTCACAAAGATAAAGCTGGGTAGAGCACACTGTAACTGGAGGTGCCAATAGTGTGTATTCCAAAATCTGTGATGCCTGTCAAGATGCATTTCTTTTACCAACATGTGGACCAATTTATTCTGGCTATGACCTGTTCTTGTCAAGGAATGAATTTGAAATTGACAGCTGTACAGACAAGTGATTACACAGTACTAGTCTTCAACTTAGGAAATTATCTCCCAGTTGCTCATAAAGACAATATGTTCAATTACTTCAGAAATGACAATGACTATAAAACAATTCTTCAGTAAGACAAATTAGAAAGATAGCTTCCACAGCAAGATCATTCAATATACAAAATATCTTTATGAGTAAATACAGTAAAACCATCTTACTTTTTTTTTTAATATTATGTCCATATAGTGAGATGAAGAAACCACAGTAGATAATCAACCTCCTGAGTTAGACTGAAGACTAGGAAAGGACCTGAATCAGGAAACTATAGAAAAAAAACAAACGAACAAACAAAGATACCAGCTTTATTATCAAAGGAGAATCATCTGTACAATAGTAACAGAGGTAAAATACAAGTCTGGCCAGGTGACACTAGAATCCAAGACCAATTCATAAGCAAGACAACCAATTAAGAAGGAAGTACCTAACTCAAAACACCTGACAAAACACTTACTACAAACAACCTGGAAAATAGTGGGATTAAATTATGCATTCTGAAAGTTTTCAATCAAGAAATTGACAAGCCAGACATCAGTGACCATTATGTAGGTGTGGGAAAGGTGAATGCAATCAGTAATAGAAATAGAAAAAATGAAACTGCCATGGAGACATCACACATCTCTCTCACTCTTGTTCCTGACAAAACTGTCACCTAACTGTCCCTCTGCCCTCACATGTGCTCTTACATCCCTATAAAAGACTTCATTCCTTCTAGCAACAGCTCTTACACAATAAATCTTAAGAACATCTCAAAGGGCTTCCCTATTCAGCATATAGTGTGCTTTCTCTAGGTCCACAAAGTCCACAAACAACTTTTTATCCTTTCTGAAGTGAAGCACTACCTTATCATCATTTTAATTCTGAATATTTTATCCACACAGCCTTCATTATTCATGGAAGTCTCCTTGTTAATTAATCATAAATTTACCTTAAGTTACTTTGTAAGTTAGATTAGAATATATTCAGGGTTATATAGACAAGATTACATTATTCCTGGGCATCTTCAAGTCTGGTCAGTGATAAGAAACATTTAAACTCATGAGATTAGGATTAATTAAAGAACCCATATTTCCTTAAAAACACTTCGATATTTTCCAAATAATACAATAATATAAGGCTTGCTGAGAACCATCATTGTAATATTTATGTAAAGCCTAACAATATTCTTGCCCTGTATTAGCCATATGAAACTGTATAGACTGAAAAAAAAAAAAAAAAAAAAGAAACATGCACAGAGCCCCTAAAAACAGGCTGGACAAGGTAGTATAGGTTACACACTAATCTGACTTTCGGTTGTCTAAAAATTATCAAGGTTCATCTCTCTTGTCTCTGGTACAGCACTTTGCAGACCATGGTGTATCCATGTCTGTGGTTGTTCCTCCTAATATGCATTACTCTGCATTTTCTTTTGTTGAATTTCATCTGCTATTTTTTTCTAATTCCATTCTAATTCTATTTCCATGGTCAGACTAGAATTTCTTTGTTACAAGAAATATTATCTTCCTGCATATTTTTACATCTATGACAAATAATTTGCCAGAGTACCACATCCTTTCTAATAGAACAGGTTCCAGAACACTCCCCAAGCAGCAACCTACTGTACTGGGAAGATACACTGCTGCTACCACATGTACCATCCTGCCAATGACACCACATGAACTAGGAATAGTACTTTCTCCTCTCATCCTGCCTCCTACAGGATGGGGATGTGGGGTAAAGGAGTTACATCTTGCAGTGTTGTTGTTTACTTAATGTATGGATGAGATGATACAATGTGCTCACTTCAGAGTCTTGTCCTGTACTTCCCTCTGGATGGAAACTGTCAGTATTTATTTGCTACAAATCATACATCCACATGGTTTTAACATAAGCAAATATCAAAGATGAGTGACACAGAGAAGGAAAGATTAACATGGGCATATGATAGTCCAGGGGAGGAAAGGGAAAGGAATGTATTTGTACAGGTGTTTTCTCAAGAGATACTTAGTGAGGGGTGAGGTGAGGTGTTGAACCATTTAACATTCCTCCAGTATGCAGAACATAGTATTAGTAGTAGTAGTAGTAGTAGTAGTAGTAGTAGTAGTAGTAGTAGTAGTAGTAGTAATAGTAGTAGTAGTAGTAGTAGTAGTAGTAGTAGTAGTAGTAGTAGTAGTAGTAGTAGTAGTAGTATAGTAGTAGTAGTAGTAGTAGTAGTAGTAGTAGTAGTAGTAGTAGTAGTAGTAGTAGTAGTAGTAGTAGTAGTAGTAGTAGTAGTAATTATATTATATTGGTACACTACTTCATACTTTCCTCCGCCTTAAGAAACTACCTTTCATGACCATCCTCAGTCTCTTGCCCTCTGGGAAGGTCTTAATTTTTTAAAGATAGTTTCCCTGAACATTCACTGCCAGGATTTTCTTGAGGATCCACTTGGGTGCCACAGTGTCAAAAGCTGGTAGCTGAATGAATGAAATAAACCTGCCTTCGTTCATCAATGGCAGTTTCAGGCTCTAAATATGTACTCTAGTAGGTGGGTAAGACAAGATCTCTTAGCCACAAAACTATACTTTTCAGTGCAGTGGCAGTATCAAAGTCTCAATTGTACAGCAAAAGTCTAGCAGTAAGCCTACCCTTCTAAAGGATGGTAAGCTAGCCTACCCCTGCCTTCCTGAGGTGCAATTAGTTACCAGTAGGTGGAACCAGCAAGGGGTGTTGGTGCATCCACCAGCAATGTGTGTGTGTGTGTGTGTGTGTGTGTGTGTGTGTGTGTGTGTGTGTGTGTGTGTGTGTGTGTGTGTGTGTGTGTGTGTGTGTGTGTGTGTGTGTGTGTGTGTGTAAAATAATAATAATAATAATAATAAATGGTTTATTACTAAGGCAGTTTACAAACTGAAAATGTACAGAGGGGGTGGGAAAATACTCAACATTAATCCTAAAGCTAAGTCTAATCTAGAAACGAAAATACTATTTATTGATGGCTCGCATCATGGTGGGAATCGTGCTGAGTCTGTACTGGTCCGTGCGCAGCGCCTTTAGGGGCGTTATTTGGTTGTGGTGTCTTGTGTCACGGATCGGGCGAGGCACGTCAGGCGGCAGCATATGTCAGAGGCATGGATGATGTAGTAGTCCCCTTTCAAACTTCTCCAGAGCCTCTCGATGCCTGGCGGATAGTCTGGACAGACTCAGGGTGGTCAGGGCTTCATCATAGGTGGTGTAGGCAGGGCCAAGGATGACTCTGCATCCTCTTTTTTGCACACTCTCCAGCTGGAGCTGGTGTGTGTGTGTGTGTGTGTGTGTGTGTGTGTGTGTGTGTGTGTGTGTGTGTGTGTGTGTGTGTGTGTGTGTGTGTGTGTGTGTGTGTGTGTGTGTGTGTGTGTGTGTGTGTGTATTTACCTAGCTGTAATATACAGGGCCTGAGCTACCCTCGTGTGGTCCTGTCTCCATATTTACACTTCTCCAGTTTTTCCTTAATGTTGTGCACACTCATTGCCAACGCTACATCCTCACTGGGCTTGTTCCAAACTTCTATATTTCTCTGTTACTCAAGCATCTTCCTTTTTCTTATTTTTTTTGCTGTATCCTCGTGTGTATTTGGTATTTCCCACTTCTCTTAGCAGCAGTTTCTCATTATCAATTTTTCCACTCTGTTTTGGAATTTATAAATTGGTATTAAGTCTCCTCTTTCTCTTCTTTTTCTAGTGGTGGCAGATTCATTTGCTTTAACCAGTCTTCATATGTTAATTCTTCCAGTTCTTTGTTGCCATCCTTTGTATCCTTTCTAGCTTTTTTACATGTTTCTCCTAGTGGGGAAGACCTCACTGATTCAGCATATCCCAATTTTTGTCTAATCATTTCTCATCATATCTCTATCCATGCAGCAGAATGCAGTTCCAATATTTCTCACCATTTTATATATATCTATATCTTATCTACATGCTTCAACTCTTTACTATCCTGCATTATCACTCCCAGATTTTTCTTTTCTTGTACTTTTATCATTTCTTGATTCCTCATTTTATATGTCCATATTGGTCTCTTTTCACTTTTTCTCATTTCCATTACATGACATTTTTTTCACAATAAAATCCATTTCCAGTCCCAATTTTATTCAAATCCTCTTGTGGAATTTCAGTTTTTGTTATTTATGTCTTTGTAACTTTGCATTATCTGCAAATAAGCTCATGTAACTCTTTACTCCTTCAGGCATATCATTTATGTAGATCAGGAAAAGTATTGGTGCCAAAACTGATCCTTGCTAACTGCTCCTCTGATCTTGCTTGCCTCCCCTCCTCCCAGGGCCTCACTGCACATGACTTCTTTCTCTCACCCCTATTCTGTCCACCTCTCTAATGCAATCATTCATCCCTTTCCATGGTAAACTCTGGAATTGCCTGCCTGCTTCTGTATTTCCTCCTTCCTATGAAATGAACTCTTTCAAGAGGGAGGTTTTAAGACATTTATCGTCTTTTTATCATTCCATTTGGCAACTCTACAGGAACTGACATTTAATTGGGCCTTTTCTATTCAAAAGTTTTGTTGCCCTTGGTCAGTGACCCTCTTACATAACACACACACACACACACACACACACACACACACACAAAGCAGGCACGTTTCTCTCTGTGTCTCTCTAGGCAGACAGCCCTAAAAAAAAGACAGGTTAGTGTATCTTTACTGTATTGGGCAGCTCCATGTCCCCGTATTTTAGATATGTTTTAAAAGATATAAAAATCATAAGTGGATACATATATGTAAAAAAAAAGAAAAAAAAAGGTATAATTGGCACTGGCACTCAGGTAAGCCCAGTCAAATGTTGACATAGCAATGACCTTAGGAAGTCCTATAAACAACTTAAAGAAAAACTTGAGAAGATGGCTTTCTCAGTGGGAAAGAGAGATAAGCCAAAGAAAGACACTTCATATATTGACTTTATAAATGAATTCCAATTCTCTAAATTACAGAAGGAAGTCAGCAAATTAGAAAAGATCTTGAAAGTACATGAAAAAAAGAATTGGAATAAGTGAAAAGAAAGAATGAAGCATCGATGAAAAGATTTAATGAACTAGAAAAAAAATAAATAAACAAAAATCTGCAAGAAAATTGTCATCAGATATGAGTACAATGAAAGGAAAAATCAAAGAAGTGGAGAAATCATCTTCCACCAAAAAAATGCTACAATAAAAAATCAATAATGATGAAATAACACAAGGAAATAATATTCTAAAAAAAAAAAGAATGAGGTACTGAAGGAGACAGTCATGGAAGTTAACACAGTAAAAGATTAAATCATAAAAGATGAAATCAAAGCCTCTTACATTGATAGTGTACAAGAAATTAAGGAGATAGAAAAGAAAATGTGTAGCAAATATCAAACAGGAAATAAAGGAAGTAATCAGGAAGAGTGGTAAACTCCTCGGGGAAACAGTGGACATGCACAAAGCCATCATTATATATGAAAAGAAGGAAAAAATATTTCCAATAGAATAACAAGAGACAAAGCAGAAATAAAAACAATCACATAAATAATAAATAAGGTAACAGACCAAATATCTGAGAAAGATAATGAAGAACACCACAAGACTGGTGAATATGAAAAGGACATGAATAGACCGCTTAAAATAACTTCAAACATCAGCAATGATGGAGAAGCTAATCAGAAACCTTGGCAAGCTGAAGGGACATGAAGATGAAAAGAACACAAAAAGGAAAACTGAAGGAAAAATATGAATAAGCTATATAGAAAAATTTAAAAGTGAAAGGACACAAGAATTTTTTTTCTATAGGTGTAGGACTACAAGTAAGGAAGTGGTACATAAAGAAAATGGAGAAAAAGTATGCTGAGACAGAATGTAATCATAGCAAAATGAAGATATTATATAGTAATGTGGAAGGGCTAGTCTCTAAATTGCTGGAGGTCAAAGATACAATAAAGGTAAGAAGCCTGCAGATATTCTGCCTCACTGTGACTAAACCCAACAAAACATCAAATAGGTATGAGTCATTAGGTAAACAAGATTACCACATATGGAGGAGAAAAAAAAAAAAGCCGAATCATGATACTCAAGTAAAGAACTTATAGTGCAGAAAAAAATATATAAAAACAATTGATGAGGTGTAGTTGCAGTTAAAACCAGGGAAGAATATAATAGTAGCAACCTTATATATGATTCCTCACATAATAACATGGAATTAAGATCAATACAAAAACTTAGCCGAAAGTACACTAAAGGGTATTAATTTTGTGCTGTAAAGTATGGAAGGTAAGATTCAGAAGGATAATAGTAAATGGCAACTTTTAACAGCAATATAAATTAACAGGGCATGAGAGTCTAAAGTACTCAGAACTACTGAGATAACATGTTATTGGACTTACCACAAGAATTGTTCCTATAGCAACACATCAAATCCAGTACCAGAATGAGAGGCTTAGATGACCCATCCATATTAGACCTACTGTTCACAAGGCAAAAAAAGAAGACAATGAAAACATGATTTGTAGTCTTCCACTGGGAAAAAGTTATCATTTATTGCTAGAATATGATTTTATTATATTATATGATATAAATGAAAAGGAAGACAATAAGAAAAAAATTAATTAGGACTATAAGGAAATAAATTACAACAACTATGAACTTTGGAAATACTTCAAAATAGTAATTTGGAAACAAGAATTAGAAGACATAGACACAGTATGAAAGATTTTGAGAAATTTATATGGCATAAATTACTGAATGCATTCCCTGCTATAAAGAAAAGCAAAAGAGGAGAAAGCACTGGTTTAATAATAAATGGACCGAAGCCAAGGCAATCCAAGACTTACTATGGAACAGATAAAGAGGACACAGCAGTGACCAGGCTTATGAAAGTTACAAGCAGGCAAGGAATGAATTTTCTACATTCAGGAAAGAAGCTTAAGAAATTATGAAAAAGACATTATTAAAAAGCATTGATCAACCAAAACTCCTCTACAGCTACATAAAAAATAAAAGCAAAGTCAAGGATAAGATACAAAGTATAGCCAATCATGATATGACCCATGTAAAAGAAGAAATATGTGAAGTCTGAAACAGAAGCTTGCAATTTGTATTTATGAAGGGACTATCATTTTGGAGAGATGACAGGACTCAAACTACATCATATAAACTGGAAAACATCCATTAGATAAAAAGAAGTAATAAAGGAATTGGAAATCCTAGATGACTGGAAGGCTAATGGGCCTGATGACATATCTAATATGGTGCTAAAAGAATGTGCGAAGGAATTAAGTGAGCCTCAATTTAGAATATTCACAATCCCTAAAGTAAGGCAAAGTACCAGCAATGTGGAAAAAGGCAATTTTTTTTTTTTTCTTTGTATAAGAAGGGAAATAAGTAGTGCCCATTGAATTACAGACCTGTCTCATTCACCAGTGTTTTAAACAAAATACCAGAAAAATTTCAAAAAGTGGAAAAACATAAAATAATGACAGAGACAATTTAGGTTTAGAAAAGGAAGACTATGCATAACAGAATAATAGAAACTACACGAGAGAGATAGATGTATTTATTTAGACAGTATTTATTTGGATTTCAAGAAAGCATTCAACTGAGTACCACACAATAGACTGATATGGAAATTAGAATGCATAGGTGATATTCAGAAAAAATTACTGGAATGGATGAAAGATTTCCAAGACAGAGGAGAAATGAGAAGAGAAATGAGGACAATACTAAGAGGAAAATACTCAATCTGGAGAAAATTAATAAGCAGAGTCCCACAAGGGTCAGAGTTAGCCCAATGAAGTTCTTGATATGTATGTGTATATATATATATATATATATATATATATATATATATATATATATATATATATATATATATATATATATATATATATATATATATATATATATATATATATATATATATATATATATATATATATATATATATATATATATATATATATATATCAGTGATATAGATGATAGTATAGGAACAGACTTATATAAACATGTTTGTTGATGATACAAAGTTTCAAAGGAAAATAAATTTGCAAGGAGCTACAAAAAGACCTCATATGACTATAAATGGAGTAAGGAATGGCAAATCAAATCTAATGTTGATAAATGTTGTGATAAAATTTTGTAGAAGTTCAAAGAGACCTGATTGAAATGTTTAAATTACATAACAAAATTCAAGCATCTGAAAAGGAAAAAAGATTTTGGTATAATAATAAACAGCAGCATATCACCAGAAGACCAAATAAATGACAAAGTAAGGAAAATGCATCACTTGTTGGCAAAATATGAGAATGGCATATATGATAAATGATTACTATAATCATAACATTTTTTTGAGTATAACACTTAAATATGCAGCAGTATTTTGGAACCCACATATGGAAAAAAATAAATAAATAAAAAACACTGAAAAGGTAGAGAAAGTGTAGAGCAGCAACAAAATGGGTACCAAACTTGCAACAAAAATGGGTACCAAACTTGAACAATCTTAGCTATGGAAAAAGGCTGCCAACACTACAGGAGAGATAAAAATAATGTGAGATGAGCATGATGTACAAATGTGTAGAAGGAAAAGTAATGATTGATATAATTGATTTTTGTGGTGCCACAGCAATCACCACTAACGGGACACAGTAAGAAACTGTACAAAAAAAATAGTAAAGAAAGGCATGAGAAAATGTAGTTTTCCTGACAGCAATCAGCCAATGGAATGCAATGACTGATGAAGTTGTGTGTGCAAGGAACATTCATGGCTTTAAAGATAAATGTGACAAACTAATTTTAAAAGATGGATCATGAACATACACAATCCAGTAAAAATACAATTAGGTAAGGACACACACACACACACACACGCACACGCACACGCACACGCACACACACACACATTAAAATATTGTTCAAGAAAGATCAATAAATTGAATCATATGATATTCCATAATGTAAGGATAAATGGAACATACACAATCTACAATGAAAATACTACACCACTAGTTTACCAATCAATGATCCAAGTAAGGATTACCATCAATTTTGACAATATGCAAATTATCACCTCATCTCTCATGTAGTGATAAGAGAAACATTTTCTAAGAATTAGACTGACAAAGCATTGCATATATGTATAAATTATGTATGAGCTTAATTTGGTTGCATTAATATTATTCATCAATAGTTGTCATTATAGAAGAGATTGATATACAAAAATACTTACCAATTAGAACCATTCTCGCAACTTGAATATGCTGAGACACCTTGATTTGTTTTAAGGTAGGAGCTTGTGTCTTCACAATTTCAAATCACTGGCATGTTGGGCGTGTTGATATCTAAGAAAAGAGGTGTATACAAATAAGTAAATAAATAGATAAATAAATAAATAAATAAATATAATATATATATATATATATATATATATATATATATATATATATATATATATATATATATATATATATATATATATATATATATATATATATATATATATATATATATATATATATATATATATATATATATATATATATATACACACACACACACACACACACACACACACTCAGAATGGGCATTAGCCTTACTATCATATAATTGGCATTATAATATGCATTTTAGTAATACACAGATAATCACTGACAGTTAAGGAAGTTGTGTACTTAAATGTTCACTTTTGCTTTATCAAATTGCAAGCAATATTGTATACCTATGAAGGGCTTGTGCTGGTTGAAGGTGTTGTTTACTTACATGTTTTTTGATGTCCTTCGGTAGCATTCCTGTTTTTAGTGTTGTCTATGCCAACATGACTGCCACTAGTTATATGGTAAAATTCTGAGATTTCTTTAACTTCTTCAGGTGTTTGTGACAGTTTCCACCCAACTGGTTCTCCATTTACAACATAATCTGGTGTCTGTAACAAAAGGATAACTTTACCACATGTAAAACTAATGGCATATTGAATATGAAGGAAAACAAATCAAATATGGGTAAATGTTACCATTAGGATTGCAATGTAATCAACTGTTTTTTCTTCTCTTTATATAATTACTAATGCATCATAGAACAATAATAACCACTAAGGGGGAGGTGAAGGAAAACCTTTAAAAAAATAAATACGTACATACTTTTCCATGATTCTCAACATCACACCAGACATATCTCACAAAGATCAACTGAGCAACTACATCTTGACTGAAGGAGATAACATGAGGAATAATAACAGCTGATTCTTGGACTTGTCAAAACAAAGGATAAAACTGAAGTCTTGCACCATGATTTTGGATAAACTAGAAAGTGATAGACTGGATATGAAAATTTGGTGAGGTCAAGCATATGATAATGCTGCTGCAATGGCTGGACAGCATTCCGGTGTTTAGAAGAATTTTAAAGAATTCAACTGGAAAGAATTTGTTACTTGGACAAATCATTAATTAAATTAAGTGGAAGTGCATGTAGCTTTAGCTGTTAATTCTCTCTTTTTTTATTATTATTATTATTATTATTATTATTATTATTATTATTATTATTATTACTATCACTATTAGTTTGCATTTTTCTCTACATCAACTCATTGTTGGGATATCTTGATAATAGTGACAGGCTAAAGTCTTGAGCCAATTGTGGAAATTAGATGGAATGCAAGGTGTGATGCCGTGCCAATTCCTAAAAATCACTTCCCAAAACTCCTGACCAGCCCAGTGGAGGGAGGGAGGGAGGGAGGGAGGGAGGGAGGGAGAGAGAGAGAGAGAGAGAGAGAGAGAGAGAGAGAGAGAGAGAGAGAGAGAGAGAGAGAGAGAGAGAGAGAGAGAGAGAGAGAGAGAGAGAGAGAGAGAGAGAGAGAGAGAGAGAGAGAGAGAGAGAGAGAAAAAAAATTTTTATTAGTAGTAACAATATCTGTGTATAGTGTACTACTGCTTCAATTCCACATCTATAAGCATAGACCTACAGGCCTAAGCATCTGTGCTACAACCATTAGATATATGGTAATCATTAGATAATTTTTTCAAGAAAAAAGTGTCTAATGCGCCAGCAAATATAGTATCATTACTGCCTGGAAGTCAACAATATTCCCAATTTTATACTATTTATGATGATAACACCTATGACATGCTACACATTTTTATTGTCTTGATATGCATTTCCCCATGTGTTTCTACTTCCCCCTATTTACTTGTGTGCTGCTGGTGAAGCAAGTAACTGATGACCATTGCAAGATGCCATAATTCCCTTATCACACTAGCAATATAACTCACAGAACATATTTCAAGATGCTTTTTAATCGCAGCAAGACAGTTTAAGCAGCCATGTGAAGTAATCATGAAATTTATTGGATCCTAATTTTTGCAATATCAATCCTGACAATATCTATCTTTGCAATATCAATCTGTGCAATATTATCTTTGCAACAATCATTTGCAATGGATATCCCCACTGCTGCCACCAGTGTTGTGCTTCTATGTTGCACAATCTTGCTGCATCCCTAATCTCTAAGACTGGCCTTTGTGGGTTCAAGGAAATGCATTTAAGTTTTTATAAATCTTATTTAATATGTTTAATATGTTTAATATTTACACATATTTACACTCAGATGATAATATACAACTTCCAACAACAATGAAAGCTAAGAAAATTGGATTAATCTCTCTCTTCATGCAAATTCCATCAAATATCTCGGAACACTTCACATTACACTTTCAATTCAAATCACGTCACACAATTAACACTCAATGATGAAACACATCCTACACAACTAATATTCAATAAGAAGGCACATCCTACACAGACCTAATCCCCCCTCTGTCAATATATAACACCAACATTTTACTCTGACTACATTACAACTGTCTGGCTCTACTTACTGGTACTGTGACAGGCAGCTTGTCCATCTTGATCCTCTCTGGTCTGACAGCTCTGTCTAGTTTGTCTCTCTGTCTGCTTTAGTCTATTCCTGTCTCCAGGACCTCATAATATACATGTAATATTAGAGTGACCTTTTGCCCCAACAAGGCTTCCATTGCTATAAGATTTATTTTCCAAAACTTTGATCCTATGGTTTATTTTTCTATAACTTTCAATAAGGTTAATTTTCAAGTAACTATATATATTTTCCCATACTTTGATCAGACAGTTAATTTTCCTGTACTTTCAATAAGGGCCATCTTCAAGTAACTATATTCATCTTCTCAAGTAACTTCAGTAATTGCATCTTCTAATCAGGAACAAGGAGGAGGAGTTTCCTGTGGTGTGCCACCTGTCTGTTTTGTCCACATCATTCGGTTCTAGTGACCTTTGCTTCCCTAGTATACTAATTTAATGATGGCCATCTTGATATCTCTTCCTGTAATCTGCTGGTAATCTCCAGCTCTGTTAGTCTTGTGATGATTCACCATCCTGTTCTCTTCAGTGTTCATGTTTTGTCTCTTATCTATCAAGGTGGTGATAGTTTCTTGTAATCTTGGTACCTGCTTTCGTGTTTACTGTCTTCTTCCCTCATTTGTTCTTCCTACTTTCTTACTTTCTTCTCCATTTGTTCATTCTTGTCTCATTTTTTCTTCTTATGTTTAATTTCTTCTTGGTTCATGAGTTACAACACATTCAAGTTATTCATAAGGCATATGTTCTCATTTAGCAATTCTGTGATAAAAAGCAGTAATGTGCTAAAATAAAGGTAGAATTTCCATTTACTTTTCTATATCGAATCCCACTTTTTAACAGTGTACTCATTAGAGTGTATATACAAAAACTATTAGCTTTCATGCTTTATAAATCTGTGACATGGATTTTTTTATCACAAAGTACTTGTACTTAGGTACAATGACATGTACTTGGACCAGGACTTAAGTACATAGCAGTGACCATACCTGTACTTGTACTTGATAAATATCCAGGTACTTGGACTTAAATACAGTCGCCTGTACTTGGACCCAACCTTTCCTGGAGTACCTACACACAGCCAAACAGTGTGCTGACAACTCCAAATATCTGATACTCACCACTCACAATCTATCGATTCCCCATGGAGTCAGTTCCAATAGCTCCACCAGCCCAAGGAACTGATTCTGTGAATACTTATGCTACCAATTCCTGCCCACCACCACTATGAAGCAGTTAAGGGAAACTATCTGTCATGGAAGTGCCACCACTGACCACTGTGACTATTATTTCAATAAAAAGTTATTTTTATCAAGAAAGTTATTATGTTATTTCAAAACACCAAAACCTAACACAACAAAGTAGTTGTCTTGAAATTAAAAGAATGTATTTTGTGAAAACTTGAAAACTCGATATAGTATGCTGCAATTGCCACACATGCTATCCGACAACTGCCACATTACAACCTTGTAAGTTGTAACCAAGTAGTTCTAGTTGGGTATTTTAAAAGTTAACCAAATCCGACCCCCCGGATCTTCTTAAAATTTCCATTCTATTTTAGCTATTCCTTACTTTAAAGAACTACAAATAGCTAGTGTAACAGAATAACCATATTGATGATATCTGCAGAATCAAATAAGTACAGATATAGAATGGAGTTTTCTGATATACCAATTTCACTATCTAGATTCTAGAAAATTGTTTCATCTGCCAGTGTAAGATGGACATAATTCTGTAAATTTGTCCTAAAAATAAGAAAAAGTTAATTTTAATGCCCATAAAGTCCACCAAGTTCTGCATAACATAATCCTATTTTATACTTTCCCCTAATGAGTAAATCTTAAGAACAATTACCCCAAGCCAAATGCTAATATAATATAATTTCAAGAAGGATAGATAGTGTTCTTCAACATCCATAAAGGTTCTAGTGAGCACCTGTTAATACCGACCTCACAATAGAATAATCCCACTTCACCCTATTTCTAACGTCCATTCTCTTCACACTTCAGCTGCTGCACCTGGACTGGCTGGACAGGGTGGAGTTAACATCAAGTGGAAACAGGCTCACACTGTCATAGAGGTAACACCTCCATGCTTACCCCTCCATTCCTTGTCTCCATCCTACAAGGCTTGCCCTTTTGGTCACTGAGCTGCCTTGGTATAATGCTGCTCACTCTCAGATGGTGGTTAGTTGAGGAGTGGGATTTAGGAAAGAGTGCTGATTGGTCTGGCCAGGAAAGACAATACAGCCAGCTTTGACCTGCCTATGGCAATATATTCCACATCTCATCATTCTGCCAGTGTAACATGATGTGCCTTGACTCTGGAGGCACATACTCATCTTCTTACCCATCACCCATGGAAAAGTCCTCAGTAGGACAGAAGAGGATGTATGACAACTTCCCCGAGGCAGGTGGTTCTGGCCACACGCAGTGCAAAGGTTCCAGGGTCAGGCTAAGGTTCCCCTGCCAAGTGAGGGAGATGATGAATTTTTTGCTGTCTTCCAAATTCAAGAGATCCATAGGTCTAGAGTTGTCACCTCACCCTCCAGACTCATGGCAAACCTGGCAAGTGCACCTTTCAGGAAATGGCTCAGCCCTGACTTATAGTAATACTTAGACTCCCAATCCTTTCTGGCGTTACTAAGCTCCACATGCCCCTCTACTCCACAGGCATCTTGTCTTTGACTAACTCTGTGGTGCACGAGACTTCCATTTTCTAGAAATTTGTGCATTAGAACTATAAAGTTAATCCATTCAGACCAAGGAAGCTTAAGATTTGCCTTAAGCTTCCTTGATTCAGAACAGGCTGGTTCATTCACACCAGGCAATTGGTGCACTTGGACTACAAAGTTTGTGCATTCACATTATGCTGGCAGTGCATTTAGTCTGGTACATTCAGGCTATAGTGCATTATGTCCACTTACTTCCCAAACACCTTTCTGTCCGTGGTGTACTGACACAGAGGAGACTATACACTACTTCTTTTCCTGTCCTCGCAACTACACTTCACGAATGTCTCTCCAGCAGATTGCAATTAACGTAAGTGCCCCCTTACATGCCTTTCCAGTTCTCGCAGGTGCTGGACTCCCTGATGATGACAAAGATAAGATACTGAGACAAAGAAATATCTCCGAGAGGAGTCCTGCTTGGCCCTTTCCATCTTCCCCGTGACCACTGACGCCACACAGTAGAAAACAGTAGTGGGCCAACACACCTGCCCAGTTCTTCAGACACAAACCACAACCACGACCCAGCCACACCAATCTACCTGGAGTTACGCATCAACCTGGTAAGGGTGCACAACTTCACAACTTCTATACTCTACACCGTAATCAAGTCCGTAGCACCTGTCTACTGTCTACGCCACTTACGAAACTTTTAAAGTTTTTAGGTCTAGACTTTATGATCAACTAATCGCGAAGCAATTTTACTAAACCACACTCGTCGTCCCATCCTCTCACGTTCTACATGCAGCTCGTCCTTGTTCCTTTTTCCCGCACTCAGCAGTCAGCAGTCAGCACTCTCATGGACTTAACTCATTGCTCATGTTTGTTGTTGTATGTGTGGTGTAGAACAGGGAACGAAGAGTCTAGAGAGGCTGCGCAGCTTATGCACTTCTCCCACGTTGATGTGTGTCTCCAAGTTGACTGCTTTTGTAGGATAGCTGGTCTTGGCCGTGAAGTTTGATTGAAAACGTTTGTCGAGCAAACCGCGTCGCTGTATCATGTTATGATATCCTTGACAAGAAGCACCCATATAAAGTCAATGGTATATTTAACAAAACATTACATATATTTCATTTACTAATTTATTTATTATTATTATCATCATTATTATATTTTTTTCTGTTTCCCTTTGGATTATCTAGGTTTTTTAATTTGACGTTTCACAGTGCTCAAGGATAGCAGTTATAAAGTCATGACGTAATAATATTCTAGAAAATTGTGTGTGCAGACCTTATAAACATGACAATATAGCCGCTGACGTTTCTATCAATTATTTAATCGACATATCTATACCCTGATAGACCGTTACAATGTAATATTAGTCCTCCTGTTAGCTGGAATAGCTAAATTAAGAGTTAAAAGTCGACCTTGACTTTTTTTTTTTTTTTTTTTTATTTATTTATTTATTTTATTTATTCTTATTCATTTATTTTTTTTACATAAATAAACGCTTTTGAAATGTAAAGATAATAATATTGTAAAGACTAATCACTATCATATTTCAGTTTCATGTAAACTCGTAAAGAGTACTGAATCACTATGAGCAATCTGAGGCAATAAGCAAATTAGTCACATATCCTGTTTCTACTTGTCCACTTTCACATAGCCATTGCTCACATATTTCTCAATGTTTCCTGAGATGCGTTTATTTTATCATTTGAATTGTGAGGATGAAAGATTTCGCTGGTCACACGCCACCTAATGTAACGGGAAAACCTGTTGCGATGCCGTTCCCAGCACGGATGACGTGAATTCCCATGATATGCCCGAAACTTGAATGAATACTTAATAGTTTGTCCGCAACAGAATAAGCCCGTTTTCCCAAAGCTAGTATGGATATGCTGCTTGTTAGCAATGAGGAAAGACATTTATGTCACGGCTATAGTAAATACGTATTTATGTGTACTGGGTGCCGCACTGTCTAGCAGATGTCACAACCGTATCCTGTAACTTTTTTTTTTTTTTCCGTGTACCTGAAACAAACGATATGCTTGTTGCCATGTAGTTTCCTGCCCATGTGTGTGAGAGGGATCACGTCAAACATAGGTGCGTATTAGTAACATTAGCCTTACCCATTTCCTTTCGTGAAAGAGGAAAGAAAATAGTATTGTCATCCACAGTAGACAAGTCCGTTAGGAGGACTGGGCAAGGATCAAGAATGTCTGAAGTCCACGTATTTTACATTATTTAGAATCAGTGGTCAGTATCTGCTCACTACCGTTGTGTACGTAGCTTGAAAAGAAGAAAAAAAAAAAATCAAGCCACATATTTCTTAGACTGTAACTGACAATAAAATTTAAGTATGTACAGTATGGATAGAACAAGAACAACGCAATAGTGGTATGCTAATGTAATGGTCGGTACTCAAATACAAGATAGTTGTTACTTTACTTGTGTCCTAGCTGACAGATACGACTAATGAAAAATAATTATTATATTAGTTGTGAATAAAATAAATAAATAAACGCTCTAAATCTGCCACTCCGCTCCACTGCTGCTCTGTCTAAGGGTTGCGATATCCGGAAAAAAAAATTTCGTAATAAAATTTCAGGGGAAAACGTTTCTGTGCCTTACCCCATCGATTGCTGCTTCCGGTGCTGGGATGCTGATGCAGACCAGTGGAGTCAGGATGTTCGGAAACTTTTGCAGTTAGAAGAAAAAATAAATAAATAAATAATATATATATATATATATATATATATATATATATATATATATATATATATATATATATATATATATATATATATATATATATATATATATATATATATATATATATATCTGGATAAGTTAACGTTAATCGTTTTCCTGTAGATTGAGTATATTACCGAAAGAAGTGTTGGATCGATCTGACCCTGTTGATATGTACGACAATATGTAATAACATGTCCCTGAAGCTGTCTTTTTTTTTTCAGTTTTAAAGTTTGAAATGTTTCATCAATATACCTAACCGTGGTGTAAGTTCGCTCCAAAGTTATGCTGTTCGCTTACACTATTCGAACTACTTCATTATCTTCATTAACGTAATTCTAATATATGTTGAGAGAGAGAGAGAGAGAGAGAGAGAGAGAGAGAGAGAGAGAGAGATTCTTGGAATTTACACCCATCTCTACACTGCATGCGAGTAAAATGCTTCGTATGAGACTTGTTCACTCATAGGAGCTTGTTCTGTTTCATCATATACTGTCATAAAAAAGTGGTTAATCTTTGCATGGTAGGAGTGCTTTCCCTCCTCATTTGACTAACACGGTGCTCTTCAGACGACTCTTTTTCACCACGATCCTGTTTGATTCTAAATATTGCCTTCACGACCCTGTAAGTCCGTTCTATTATATCTTTTTCCCTTTGTTATAAGAACTAATTATGGCACACACACACACACACACACACACACACACACACACGCACTATTGTTGTTGATATATATGTCTACGATGTGGCAACCCAGTGAACAATAGCTTGCGACCTAGTACAGGAGAAGTACTCCTTTCCGTGAGAGGGAAGAATACTTAAAGAGTAGTTTGAATGAAATATTGATCGCAGAGGTGGAGAAGAGACCATCACTTTATGATTTCAATATGAAAGAATACAGCGACAAGAATACTATAGAAAAATAATGTGTGAAATGCTCTACGCAATAGTATGTTATAACTAACTATGAGGTGCACCCTTTTTTCAGCTTCATGTTCACAAAGAGAGCGCAGACAGCTGCTATTTCCACGAGATCCATATGTCATTGACCTCATTTGTTGTCGCCACCTAGTTGCTCATGTGCACGGTGCTTCTACTCACCATTTCTTGTGGAAACCATTTTTTATGGCGACCATTTTTTGTGGTGGCCACTGACCACTAAAAGAGGCTCGTGTGAATGCAGCCTAACAGTGATAGCTAAACACAATGACGTACCTTAACCATCAATTATTTGAGGTATGTTGAAAAACAAGCCCAGCAGTTCTCTCTCTCTCTCTCTCTCTCTCTCTCTCTCTCTCTCTCTCTCTCTCTCTCTCTCTCTCTGAGACTGTTGTGCAAAAGATTCTCATGTAAAGAATAGGAGGTTCCATTTTTCATGTACCTTCTTCCTTTTCTTTCATTCTTCCCTGCGTTTTCTTCCCACCTGTCTTATTAACAATCTTTGACTTCCCTTTGTTTATTAACCGTACATCACAATCCGAAGACACGCAGCACACTCCCGGTTGATATTTACGTTATTCATAGAAATATCACGTAAAAGAAGGCTACATGAATCAATTAAAGGACACCACCGAAAAGGATGTACTCATATTTCACACACACACGCACACACACACACACACACACACACACACACACACACGATACATCCGAACGGTCTCTATTACTTTATATGGTTTGCAGCTCGGCCTGAAGGAGGTGATGACTTGCAGTGTTTGTCATGTTGAGTTCACTGCGCTAATTAGATGAAATGATGGCATGTTATTCACGGGAAAAGTATGTTGTCTACAATAGTGACGTGCGTTTTTGTCTCGTCTTGGTGTAATAGCGGATGTAGCTCAGACTTGTAGGGTTACCAGATGGATGTAATAAGATGTTATAGTAAATACATGTGGTTTTGAATTTTGACCGCTCTCTCTCTCTCTCTCTCTCTCTCTCTCTCTCTCTCTCTCTCTCTCTCTCTCTCTCTGATTTGATTTACACTCAACAACGCGATAAATAGAAATAATAAATGGTAAATTCATAATAAAGTATTCATGTATTATGCGATCCTCCAATAATTATTTACGTTAGTTTCTATTACGCGTACGTGCATTGTTTACTTAATTGCATGGAAGATACATTTTGGTGTTTTCTTCTATGTTTACTCTTACCACCACTCCTCTATGAACTAACTGCATGTTGAATTTTGTTCGCATCCGCCTTCTGGGGAACAACATTGTGAAATTGCTGCCAGCTCACCGAGAAAAAAAAAATCCTTGTAAGCATGACTTTACTGATATAAATTACAGGACTACAGGAATCGCTTGATTATGATTTCCATGTCAGCACTGCATCACTTTGAACATAATCATATCAGTGCTGCTTGTCTGTAACTCATGAGAACATGGAAAAATATAAAAGCATAATAACGTTGGCAGGTGGCAACACTCGCGCAGTGTTACCTCATATATGACGTCATAGATGAGTCGCTGCTGACGCATTAAAGATCTTGTTGAATCTGGAAATGGAAGGTTATTACCAGGATCTGCTAGACTTATCTGCCCTGTCCGCCAATCCTATAAGTGATTATCAGTCACACGTGTCAAACATTAACCACTGAGCAATCGGCACCCTCACCCCTCAGAAACGCTCATTGGCTTTAACAAAGGAGTACAAAAAAATATTGCACAAAATGTGGATTACGAGAGAGAGAGAGAGAGAGAGAGAGAGAGAGAGAGAGAGAGAGAGAGAGAGAGAGAGAGAGATCCACATCAAACTAAACTAGTTTACACTACTAATCACATCCATACTAATAGAACTACATATTTCTATCTTATGTATCTGGTCGTACAATTCTCAATTCACCTGTGAAATGAAATGATGTAGAAACACTACACTTCCTTTTCATACAATTATATACTGAACAGGCAGACGTTACATGCCAACATCGTAACCAATGAAAATAGTTTAAATTGTTTCTTATTTTCCATAGTCATGGCTCATGATCCTTGTTCGCTACAAGACAAAGGTCTCTCGGCAACGTTTTCTACTCATTGTGTTTGCTGCTCATCTCATCAAGGTCATTCCAACCAAAACGTCGCTTTAACCGAAAACAAAGGTACACCAAGAGATGAGTAAACGTTTGAATGGACTACAGTTGCAACATATGGGAAACTCACTATTTCGACTACGTAAGTGTTTCTCTGTATTTGTCAGTTTCTGAGTCTCTTGAAGTACACGACTGAAATAAAACTTTATATCGACACAAGGTACCTTTTCATTCCACCCATTTTCCCTTTTTCAGCGGAAGAGACTTTCTACGCGTTTCCTCCTACAAAAGATTGCATAGTATGGGCTAAGTATTTTTCACGTTTCTTCCTGTTAAAGCCATGATGAATTTAGGTTATGTAAGCATGACTGAGTGCGGAAAAACTGATGAGTGTTATCTAGGTTATCAGGTGACTTATTTATACTGGGCTTGCCAACTTGCTTCTGGTGATGAAATATTCTTAATTATTATCCTCCCCTGACGCCTATTTCATTAATCGTCATAATGTTGGTCTGAAGTGAGTTATTATCGTGAAAAAGTTCCATTATATCCAGCGTTTACCTATAGCTACTCTGCAATAGTTATATTATATTATTATTATCATTATTATCATTACAACAGGAAACAGCAGCAGCCAGAACAGCAGCAACAGTTGTGGTGTTGTGGTGGTGGTAATAGTAGTAGTAGTAGTAGTAATGTGTGTGTGTGTGTGTGTGTGTGTGTGTGTGTGTTGTCCATGCAAAGATAGTGGTCCTTCTGAAACTTCAAGAACGTTCTCGTGGAGCTGCAGTTACATAAACGTTATCCGTTGTTACTTACAAGCCCATAATATTAAAATTATTAACTGCTAAAGGAAATAGACATGATTGTATTTTATATGATCTTACACTGATTTCATTAATGGAAAAAAAATTGAGTAAAGAAGCTTCGTCATTCACTGAAAAATGTTTCGTGTGTGACTGTGACTCACAGACGCAGGCAGGAAACGTTGTTAGTGGCCAAACCGGCAACCGCTTCCCCGCCTCCACAGAGGCCCGCTGTGTAGGCAGGCATTCAGTCCGTCGCCTCAGCCCGCCGAGGGAAGTTGTATTGTGCTCGTGCGGAAGCCTCGTATCAAGACTGACGATTGCATATTTCATTCTCCATTAAATGCAAGTAATAGTTGTACAATCTGAAGTGTTAATAGTTGTATGGTGTTGTGCTTGGCATATAAGTTTGATGTGACATGATTTGGTGATGTTAAAGTGAACTACAATGTATAAGTGTGTTGTGATGTGTGACGTATTGAGACATTGTGTTGGTGAGATGTTTCAGATTTTATAAAACTCTCTTCAATTTCAGACTTGACAATCGAGTGATTTAGACAAGCCTTCCTCTCACCCCCCCCCCCAATTCCTCCTCCAACCTCAAATCATGGTTGCACCTCGCGTGGAGACCCAGCTCACCCGGTCACTGGTTCGAGTCCCTAACAGCGGGAGGGACAGGCGTGCCGGAGCCGTACTTCATGACTTGTCAAGAGTGTCCTCTGCTGCGGCGCTGGTGCCCATCACCAGTTACTTTGCTTTAGGCATCTTACCGTCAACATTATCCCCGCAGCCGCCTCCACTACAGCTCTCTATGGATAAAAATCCGTTGAAGGTCTCAAGTGGAGCTGTGCCATGTGCTGTTACCGCGGAGGCCTCGACCACCTCTGGGACTCGTGTGATGTCAAGGAGTGATGAAAGAGCAAATCGAATGATGTCAAGGGATGATGGAAGAGCGACTAACTCCTCTCCTGCAACGGTAAATCCTACGGGAAGCCGCAAAAGATCAATGCAGCAAGACACCACCAGTATTGCCACTGAGGGGATCCGGTCACCCAAAGTCCCCAGGACTACTAAGAGGCCAACTCAGCAGTCGCGTCGCCCGGCACCTCAACGTATGGCTGGAGGCATCCGTACCATGGAAGGACTGCTGAGGGAGAGGGAGCAGCTACGCGCTGAAAATATGGCTCTGAAACTAGAGTTAAGTAGGCGGGTTCAGCAGAGGGTTCCATCAGGGGGTGTAGGTCACTAGACGCGATGTGGGTGCCCGCACGTGTCCACACATCTTACCCCAAGTCCCTCTCACTGTACTGGCATGTACACCACAACTGCTTTCAGCTGCTCGTTCTTCGCTCTTTGAAAGACCTGTGATAATTTGTTTTCAATGGAATACGAATTTATGAAAATTAATCTAAATTACGCGATTAAAGTGTAGTTCATGGACGATTACTGAACAATCAGCAGAATGATAACATGGCTAAAATATGTATAGAGAATGGATCCAGTGGAGACAGTGTGTATGTACCTGAAATAAAAATAGCAAAATGTCAAATAGTTTCAAATGTATATTTTCTTCATGGAAGTGTTATATTTTTTTGTATACATGTGTTACATTTTTAGTTAACTTCGATACCTTTTTTTTGTTGTTTTTGGTAAAAAAATATATTTTGTAATAATTTTCAAGTATGTTTACCCTTACACCTGTCAATGTGATGTAAAATTTCAAATATCTGATATTACAACTCTTTAATCAGTTGCGTCTGCATCCTCAGTGCTAAATATACTTGTGACGCTGAGGAGTGGCTGTGAATGACGTCAGTGAGCTTAAAATTGAAGCAGCGTTACGACTGAAGTATGCAGTAAGGAAAGGTGGCCAGTGACATTCATGGGTGTAATAAGAAATTATCAATAATATTGTCACAAACTGTTTTTGTTCTTGTTAATGGACGTTGTATTGATTAATACTGCTTTTGTTCTTATTAATGGACATTGTATTAATTAATACTGCTCGTGTTAACGCTGCTGACTCCATTATTATTTACATTTATTTAATTTCTCTTGGTTCTTATTTATTTTTATTGCATTTAAGGGGAGAAATTACTCTGTCCTTCCCGGACGTCTCTCTCTCTCTCTCTCTCTCTCTCTCTCTCTCTCTGTGTGTGTGTGTGTGTGTGTGTTCCTGTTACATAATTACGGTTGGATGGATTTAAACGCACGAATAGACATCTGCCTCAAGACTATTAATACTACTGCCAGAAAAAAATGCAAGTTTACAAGAACAATCTTATGGCATGATATTTCTCACAAGATTCACATTAAGATTTTGCGACGTACTTCCTAAATGTATAACTTTTCGGATTCTACAACATTCACCAATTTATTCTCTTGACGCTCTTATTCTCTATATCATCTTTTCTTGAAATATACAGATAAATCAATAAAACCACATTCTATATTGTCATACGTTTATCATTACTGTCCTCCCAACGGGGCGATCATTACAGTTGAAGGTCAAGATCACACGTGTATGTTCTGCTATTAGTAAGTGCTCGAAAAACACGTCTCTTGTGTGCCTTGCTCTCATCCCTAGCGCCGTTTTTTTTTTTTTTTTTCCCTCCTAAACATCAGCCAGTTCTTTCCTAACCCAGCGGAGGGGAGGAAGTAGCATACTGCTCGTGTCTTTTGTGATCCTAATAGCTCCTGGCAAATTCGATGTGGAGATGGCGAGGCAGGAGCGTGAGGTTGGGGTGGACGAAGTGTATTGTGGTGTGATGGCCGTAGCGCGAATGTTAGGCTTCCACATTGTTGAGCACAAAGGCGGCACCTACAACGTATGTCGCCGCCGCCTGCTGCCTGCCGTGCTACTAAGTCTCGGATGTACCATCTACACGAGCCTCCTAATGGTGTACCTGGCGCTGACACCTGTCCCTTTCTGGTACGTGGTGATCAATTTGCCGTGCGTATTTGCTTATTGCTTCATCGTGGTAGCCTGCGTGGAAACGGTGCTCAACAGAAACAATATGGCTCACTACCTAACCGTCATGCAGTCCTTCACAGTCAGACAAAGTAGATGGAAAACCAACATATCCGTGCTGGTTTACTTGTGTTACACCATGGTGCTCGCCGCCTGTACGTTGCTCATGGTCCCAAGTTTCCAGGTCACCGCGAACATTCCTTTAGTTTGTATAACCTCCTTTGTCCCCGCTATCTTGGACCTGTACATCGAGAGCTTCGTAGTGATTCTCACAGCAAGCCTAGAGAAGCTGAGGAAAGAGGTGCACGCCAGGGAGACGTGGGCCGCTGGAGGCGTGAGGGCAACCTTTGCTTCCTGGATGGAGGTGGCCAAAGCTGTCACGATGCACAACAAGGTGAGACATAGTATATAAAGGGAAAAGATGAAGCGATTGCCTGTTTACAGCCCAAATGAATCGTTATATGCTCTCAAACAATTGGGATAAATGCCGGTTTAGGGAAGCTAAGGATACGTGGATCGCTGCCGCTTCACATGATGAGGGAGGGAATTCTCAAACAGGTTACTTTTACTCGCATCTTCCTTGTGTTGAAGAACGTTTCAGTCCAACAATACAAATGAATATCAGTTAGCAATAGCTCTTTATATCCTAAACAAATTGATTTATTCACTGATACACAATAGTTATACCATCATAGGGAAATACAGTAGCTGCAGAGTGAAGGAGGAAAAAATGTAGCCCACGGCTACTGTTGTTTGTGGGGTATAGTTTAAATGATTCTTGATGTAGCACTGCAGATGGAGGCACAGTGTGGAGGTACGTGCATGAAGGTAGTAACACGCTTTAGAAGAGTTTCAGATATGAACACGTTTATTATATTCTCAAGTTTGCTGAATTACTCTTTTTCCTATTTTTAAATACGTGTGTGTGTGTGTGTGTGTGTGTGTGTGTAATAATAATAATAATAATAATAATAATAATAATAATAATAATAATAATAATAATAATAATAAATGGTTTATTATTTAGGCAGTTAACAAAATGAAATTGTACAGAGGGGGTGAGGAAATACTTAACATTAATCCTAAAGGTAAGTCTAATCTAGAAGGGACTATTGATTGATGACTCGCACCATGGTGGGAATCGGGCTGAGTCTGTACCGGTCCGTGCGCGGCGCCTTTAGGGGCGTTATCTTGTAGTGTCTGGTGGCACGGGCCGGGGGAGGCGCGTCAGGCGGCAGCATGTGTCTGAGACGTGGATGATGCAGTAGTCCCCTTCCAAACTTCTCCAGAGCCTCTAGGTGCCTGGCGGATAGTCTGGACAGACTCAGGGTGGTCAGGGCTTCATCATAGGTGGTGTAGGCAGGGCCAAGGATGACGCTGCACGCCCTTTTCTGCACACTCTCCAGCTGTAGCTGTAGCTGTAGCTGTAGCTGTAGCTGTTGTGTGTGTGTGTGTGTGTGTGTGCCATAGTCCTCAAGTGTCGTTAAAATAATAACAAAGTCATCTGTGCCATTACTACTGCTGCTGCTGCTGCTGCTGCTGCCATTATTACTGCTACTACCACTATTACTACTACTACTACTACTACTACTACTACTACTACTACTACTACTGCTACTGCTACTACTACTACTGCTACTACTACTACTACTTCTGCTACTGTTACTGCTGCTGCTGCTGCTGCTAATATATATATATATATATATATATATATATATATATATATATATATATATATATATATATATATATATATATATATATATATATATATATATATATATATCGTGAGGGAGAGAGAGAGCCATAGTTGTTAGCTCAGTTTCACTGTTAATTCATTGTATACGCTGCTCTAAATAACATCCGCGCGCACCACACATAATGGTGACGTCTCTTTTTATTCCCTACACAACACGAAATGACGCAGCGATGGTAGGTATTAAGTCAATAACCGAATGACCAACTTCCACTGAACAGCATTTTCACTCAATCTCTGATCTGTTGACCGTCTCACGGTTGTCGGATCCTTTATTTTGAAACACTCTATTCTCTTAGGTAGATGAGATGATTAATCGGGTTATCATGAGTGTGTTTTTTCATTGATGATACAAAATTCTTTTTAAAGCTATCACTAGAATAATGAAAATATCCTTAAAAATTTTCACTGGAGTTTGTTGATTAAAAGTACTCGTGCAAGATGCCGAAGTGTTTGAGAATGTGGGTTTTGTTAGGAAACTGTCTCAGGCAAAGCCAACGGGAAAAGCGCTAATCACAGTGGAAGAGAGTACGGTACGTTAACCGACTTCTGTTCATCACTTATAATCAGCAGTAAATAGCATCATTCACTGGGGGAACAGAACGAGAGTGTATCGAGAGCAGCTGGATGTTAGATCGTTGTTGTATTACTTCATGTTAACCTTATGCTAAAGGAATACTGTGTTGGGTTATTACAAAGGCTTGCTGTTTTTAAAATGACGTGAATTATAGTGTACAAGTGTTTTCATTATTCCTTCTCACAGTGTCTCCATACATACTTTACACTCACCATATTACCAAACCACCACACAAAAATAACCGTAGATTGCTATTTCTTTCCCTTCTTTTATACTGTAATCTCTCTCTCTCTCTCTCTCTCTCTCTCTCTCTCTCTCTCTCTCTCTCTCTCTCTCTCTCTCTCTCTCTCTCTCTCTCTCTAGTACTAGTAAGAATCTGAAAGTTTGTCGCTGTTTGAAATCACATAAAAGAAAGTAAGAAGGAAAAGTGCACCAAATAGTCGGTAGCTGGCTTGATGCTTCAAACCCATACAGTAATTATCAAATGCCTTGCAAGTTATACAAACGAAAAAACGTTAGTCACAGGATTCAGGTTCCTGAGCCGCCCGCCAGAGAGCGATATTGATTTTCTCTCTTAGATCAGAGGGAGGACTAGATGATGCAATGCTGTGACATCTGCCAGCAGTTGTAGCGACGTATTTCATGGGGACTTCAGCCCTTTATTCACATTTCCTTCCTTTCCCTTTGCCATCTCTCTATGCACCATCCTTTATTTCCCTTATGCATCTGACCATACAAATCGCTAATAAGGAGCGTGAAGAAAAAGATTATACAAATTTATGGATCACTCGTGTCTGTGGTGTGATTGGTGGACACATACTACATACGAATTATTAATGTCACGCTTACACGTACTGGTTTCTTGCGGCTTCAAATCAGTGGCTGGTCACGCTTAATGCTCCCTCTGTTCACGTAAGTTCATAGAGGGACATACAACGCAATACGTGTTACAGATCAAAACACAGATTTAAGCATATGGAGTTACAGCATACGTGCACAAGAGCCACACAACACGCACATACACAGGCACCTCACATCATGGCGTCACAGCGTACTTGCACGCACACCACATATGGCACCATACACCACCCGTGCAGACACCACACAGCATGGCGTCACAGCGCACGTGCACAGACACCACACATGGCGCCATACAGCATACGTCTACATACACCACACAGCATGGCGTCACAGTGTACGTACTCAGACACCACACAGCATGGCGTCATACAGCATACGTACACAGGGATAACACAGCATGGCGTCACATAGCACACGTACCCAGAATGTCACGAAGTATTACACGGATGCTGCACGAGTATGCTGCACGAATATTGACCAGCTGAAGTGCTGACTAGTTGGTGGATTCAGCACTCTTCCACCCCCTTCCCCCCAGATTTTCAGCTTGTGTGCCGGACTCCGCTTGATTCAACTGATGATGAAGGCGATGTCGTTGTTGTATGTGGTGTGTTCGCTACAGTGCTGGACGGGAGGCTGCCTCTCGCTGCTGGTCATCACGGCGCTGCCCCTCGGAGAAACTACGGAAATACTCTACCGCATCTGCAGGGTGGGCCAGCACCTCGCCACCGCCGTCAGTATATCTCCCTTCGTGTACACACACACACACACACACACACACACACACACACACACACACACACACACACACACCATGGTGCGAGCCATCAATCATTAGTATTTCCCTCCTAGATTAGTCTTACCGTTAGGATTAATGTTAAGTTTTTCCCCGTCCCCTATGTACATTTTCAGTTTGTCAACTGCCTAAATAATAAACCGTTTATTATTATTATTATTATTATTATTACACACACACTTCTCAGTTTTGGTTAATCCTTTCATTACTGTACTTTGCTGGGTCTGGCACCTTCAGTAATCTTTTCTTTTTATAACTTATGTTACCCTAGGCCAGAGCTTATCTTACGTAAAGAAAAAAAATAATATGTTGAAAAATAGCTAGCTATAAGTCAAGGCATCAATACCAAACACATTCCTTAAAGACCCTTGTCGGATAAAAAAACTGCAACACTTATTCAATAACACGTAGGAAAGAGTGATTCCCACAGATACTGAGTAGTTGGAAAAGTTTTACTGCAAAACCAGAGGCCGCGTTGTGAAACATTTTGACGTTTTGCCTCGATTTTTTTTTTTTTTAACAGCTTCTAATGAAAGTTACTTGGGTTTTAAAAACATTTTCATGATTGTAGTGATAGCTGTATAAGGATCTTGCATCAAGGGGACAAACACCCATGAAAATCCGATTTATTGTCTACATTCATGCGAGAGACCAAAGCGTTTCTAATTCCTGCTTAAGATTCCTTTATAAAAGAGTAAGTTGACATCCCCATACAAAAAAAAAAAAAACTTAAATTTTGATTAGTAGTTCAGAGTTTTCTGTTCACATGTAAATTAAATCTAATTGCCATACTCTACTCTTAGCCCAAATTGGAAACTCTTCAGTTCATCGAGCTCTTAATAAGGTTTCAGATCGTTCATAGGCCTCCAGATAGTTATGACAATAAAAACTACTTTAACTGATAGTGTTGATACTGCCTCGCCATCAGCCTTCACGAGAAATACGAGTACAGGCAGACGTGCAGTTTTACAGTGACCCCAAAATTACTCGACACTCATTCGACCTATAATTAGCA
>NC_087162.1:2912500-2915000 GCF_035594125.1 Scylla paramamosain | reverse complement strand
ATCCCTATAGTGGTTAGCGTTGTTATTCCTTTACTATGACATTTTATTTAAAGATTTGTTTGCCTGTTTTGCTGTTTATTATCCTGCACCTAACATTAGAACTAGTTTATTCCTTAATGTAGTTTTATTATGTTTACTCATTTTGCTCTTTCTTGCGACATATACCCCACATCCAAACTGCCACTGTAACAGTGTAACGATTCTGCTATTTTCTATTGCAATCCTGTTGATAGGCTTGAAGTCTAATAATTATTCATAGTGTAAGGTTTTACTGACTTAATTGGCGGTCCATTTTGGTCTTTTTTTTTTCACAATCTACACATTACGTTTGGCCCGCCACTCGTCCCCCACAGCCTGACCCTGAAGACCTTCATTCAGCTCTGCCGCATGGTGACCGCCTGCTTGGTGTTACTGGTGCAACTCGGGGAGGACGACCGCTTGACTCATGCGTATTCTGACGGACCGCTGACCCGGTATGATCGCTGCTTCGTCTCCAACACGACCACCACGTCTAACCTCATCACTTAATTTACTACATCTACATCACCACTCACTTCACGGGGAAAAGATACAATAGGCAAAATAATGGTTTGAATGACAACATGAATAAAGCATTAGTATGTTTATGAGTACGAGTATTTCTCACAGCAGTGAAGTATTTGTCAGGTGTACAAACATATCTCAGTAACTTAATCACCGTGCATGATAGTAGTGTAGCTATAGTTAATCCGTCATTAAGTCATTCGAATTCCCTTAACGAAGTGTGAATGACATAGGAACATAAGTAGCTGTCCGCGTCTCACATCATCTATTCCACGTATAAAATGTGTAAAATCTGTAAAGCTTGAAAAAAGTTTGGATACAAAAAAGATCACACGTAATCTAAAAAATAAATAGTATTTCTAAACTTGATATTTGGATTCTAAGCGTCCACACAGCGATGGCGGGACTACACAGGATCACTACAGGAAAGGAGCGAAATGAGATTCTGCAGACGTAAATATAAACAAATACGTGCCGAGTTTGCCCGACCGAGGAGAGGCGGGCGACGGGGGCAGAGATCTGAACTCGTCCAGACACCACAGCTCAGGTTATTACACTCATGACCTTAACTTAAATCACAGAACATAATTATTTCGACCACTCTCGGAAGAAGAGAAAGAGAGAGAGAAAAAAAAAGTTCTTCCGAATGTTAGTACTGCCAAGCACAATTCATAAAAGTACAAAAAATAGGTCATACATTTTACACACAATAAACTTAAAATACAAGGCTCCTCCCGTGATCACTAAGGAGGTGGTTGTGGGGGGCAGCGATACGGTGATCGGAGATGCTATCGATATGACCTTGAGGTGATTCCCGAACCCCCGGTCAGCAGTGGCAGGACTGAGGGGAGGAGAGCATTGTTCTGGAAGGGAGACAGGAGCGGGTCTTGGGGGCACCGCTGGTCCTTTCATATGCTATATCTAACAGTGGGTGGCTGCACTATACGGTGTGCTGGCTGGACAAAACATTTTTCCCGGTGGAAGATTGAGACTGAAGATCAGCAGGCGCATCTGAGATTGCCAGCAGGCGGTATCCGTTGCAGAGAAGAGTGTGAAGCCTTCAGCGTGGGAAGACAGCACACCGGGAAGCGCATGTAAATTTCTCCCACTTTGGACGGATCATAATTTTCCTCCCCGAAGTAAATCACAGAACAGCACAGCTTGTGGTGCCTGAGCTTGTGCAGCGCCGCGCCGCTAATGACGGCCACTAAATCGCCATTAGAGGTGTTCTTGACTAGGCTGTTTACCACTGGTGAGGAAGGATTTAACATTGAAGGCCTTGTACAAATACTGAAAATCAAATTATTTTAATTGTGTAGAAGAGACTATCACTCTGTCAGCAGCCCATCCTGGAGTTGGGCGTTGCAGAATAACAAAGCCTGTAACGTTCATTGATAAAAGTAGTTTCTGGTCTGAACACAAGGAGCTATTGCCCTTTGAGCCACATGACTGTTAAGGAGGCAGCTGCGACAGTGCAACTTTTTGAAGGGTATCGTTTGTGCCGGATGTCCATCCTCTAGCCACGCGCCGACATCAGGATTGGAATAATGGCTGCCAGCGTATCGCTGTCAACACCCAGCGGAGTTACTCACTCAGCCACCATGTAAATTACATGATTGAAATATAATTTCAAATTAACTTGTTATGCCACGAAATTTTCATTATTTATCCTATTCATTGCAAGGACAATGGCTACAACTTCCCTGGGTTTCCCACATAACCCATTGTTTCAGAAGGGCCAACCCTGGCAAGGGACAGGGGACGGGATTATTGTTCAGGGACGGCCAGTGGCTGCTTCCCACCTCACCAAAGCTAAGGGACTATTTGGTTTTTAAATGTTTCTTCTGGGCCGTCATGACGTGCTGGATGAGACGGTGAGGAGAGGTGCGCACCGCCTCCGCCAGGCTGCCGCCGCCCCTGAGAGTCACCACACGCTCTGCTGCCATCATTACCACCT
>NC_087162.1:2905000-2907500 GCF_035594125.1 Scylla paramamosain | reverse complement strand
CAAAAAAGAGGCTAGTGACGTGTGAGGTGTACGGGGCTGAAAGAGAAGTATCTGCCTACCCATGTGTCACGTGCCAAACTTTCTCTCCCTAACGTCGTAGGTTACTCGTATCTACCTGTTGAGAGAGTGTGTGTGTGTGTGTGTGTGTGTGTGTGTGTGTATTGGGATTCGAGTGTTGGTTTATATTTCCATGTCCGTCCGGTTCACAGTTCACTCAATTAGTCATTCATTATTTATCCCTCACCACTTCCCTTTATCTGCGCCGCTCTACCATTTCTCTCCCAACTTTATGTCGATGCTTGCACTGTTTATACTCCCCTGTCATCTTTTGCCCGATACCAACAGACCAAGTTCCTCTTCCTGAAGCACATCATTGCCTCTCCCTGCGTCAGCAAGTCTCAGTTCTCACTACAGCAACGAGTTCACATTTTAATTGCGGAAGGAAATACCTGAGTTCGTTTTCATTCCCTGATTATTTTTTGGTTTACAGAGAGACAAGATGAGAGGGATTTCCCGAGACTCTTATAGGGCCTTTTATAATTAGCACTTTCATGGCGACGCGAGAAGAGCCTGAAAGGAATGAGAGTAAGAGCGAGAGAGGGAGGGAAGGAAGAAAGTGAAGTGCCACCTGTCATGTTTACAAGTGACTGGCACCAGCTGAATGGCACCGTTTTTGTACGACCACCCCAACACTTTCTTCCCAAAGCCAAGGGAATCCCTGCTGGCTGGGTCCTCACCACCTCGGAAGCCACTTGTCGGGACAATACAACTACTACTCGTCTCTTTCGTACCCACCGGGAAAAGTCTATCATGTAAGAAATACATGGAAAAAGGAAAACTGGTGAACTATTTTGACAGCATGTGTTAATTCGGAAGTAAAAAAAAAAAAAAATGACACACACACACACACACACACACACACACACACACACACACACACACACACACACACAGTTTTCCGTTTTCATCACTAAGGTTAAAACCAGGTTAGAGATTCCTAAATAGTACAGGGGATTACAAAGAGTAACAGGTCTTAAGGCTCTTACTAAGCAGGCTGATTCCATTCCGTTAAAAAAATACTAACTATGATATGAAAGAAAATTAACTTGTGATGTACGGCTCCAATTCGTATTGTCTGTAATGTACTGTGGGTGCAGGCGGAGGCGGAGGCAAAGTGAAGGACAACGATTTACAGTGCCATCGTGACTTCAGATGTTGAGCAAGTCGGTCATCCATCTCAGATTCACCCCTGAGGCACAATAAGGTCCAGCATGCCTTGACTGAGGAGAGTTTGACTGTTAGAGCAAACAGCAGTGAAGCACAACGTTTCCTGAAAGGAGTACAGTTTCCTGTCCAATGTTTGAAGTGTTGAAGGCGTGGTGCTCTGGGCGTGGCATGAATCCTTGAGGTGGAAAGTGTACGACGCACCAGCTGTTTTTTGTTTACCTTCACCTCCCCTCACCCTCACCCCCTTATCTTCCCTCTTTTTCCCCTCAGTCTTACCCCTTATTCCTGTCCCCCATCTCCCCTCACCCTCTCCTCCTTACCATCCCTGTCTTTCCCCTCAGTCTTACCCCTTATTCTTATCCCCATCTCCCCTCACCCTCTCCTCCTTACCTTCCGTCTTTCCCCTTATTCGTATCCCCATCTCCCCTCACTCTCTTTCCCTTCATCCCTACCCTTTTATACTCATCCTCATTTCCCCTCACCCTTCATTAGATATTGCCCTTTTCCCCTTCCTTCCCTTCTTTCCCAGCCTTTCCCTTCCTTCCTTCCCTTCACTACTTCTGTCCCTCACTTTCCCATCCCCCTCCCATCGCCCCATCGACGCACAACTGACGTCACAGCAGAGGCAAACGTGGCCGCCAAAACAGACCTAATAACCTCTGCCTGGCAACCTATTTTTGGCACCAGTCTCAAACAGATGCGCACTGAGGTAATATTCACGATTTCTTTCTTCCTCCTCTCTGTTCCCCCCTTTACGACGCAGATAAGCACGAGGAGGAAATTCGTACGAGAGTATAAATAGTACGATAGTTTAAAAAATGGCAAGGGAAAACAGTAAGAATTAATCATGAAATGTATAAGTGAAAACATCGTCGACATGTAGTGGGCAGTTAGAGTATAAGTAGTGACAATGGTAAGAATGGTGAAATTTGTATAAATAGTAAGAAATTAGTGAAAATAACAAACAATATTGGTGAATATAGTAAAAATGGTGAAGAAATTATTATTATTATTATTATTATTATTATTATTATTATTATTATTATGTAGTAGTAGTAGTAGTAGTAGTAGTAGTAGTAGTAGTACTAGTAATAGTAGTAATAGCAGCAGCAGCAGCAGCAGTACTTATGTTATTTGTGTTCTTGTCCTGCAAATCGTACGCGACAAAGCACCGCAAGGCCAGGGACCAATCAGAACCAGCGAAGGCCACCAAGACGTTCCTGCACGAGCCAATCGCAGATAAGTATGCCCTTCGAGCCCTTCTCCTCCAGTC
>NC_087162.1:2895000-2900000 GCF_035594125.1 Scylla paramamosain | reverse complement strand
TCAAGGTGTGTGTTACTGATCTTTAGTGTTGCGTTAACCCTCAGTTTAGTGCAGGAAGGGGCGTATTTATGTGCGTGTGTATGTATGTATGTATGTTGCTGCCCTCTGTATCTTTTTTTTGTGTGTGTATTGTGATGCGCTGCTATTCTTGTGCTACATTTCTCTATGTTGTTCTATGTTCTTATGCAGTTATTCTTTTCTTTCTTTTTCTTCGTCGTTATTATTGAGCGTTTAAATGAGTGATTGGTGAACTGTATTGCAATATCATGTGTTGGATTACTAAGATTTCATTAAATGTTGTTGTTGGTAGGGGTGTCACAGAGGAGTAGGAGGAGGAGGAAGAAGAGGAGGGCAAAACGTTGAAAATTTATAGGGAAAAAAGGGGGAAGGCAGGAAGGGAAGGTAGACGGGAATGAGGAAGCGAAAGGGACAGAAAGGAGGGAGGAGGTGAACAGGGGAATGAGTGACAGGAGGGAGAAAATAGGAGGAAGGAGCGATGAATGGCAGGAGAGAGATGCAGGTAAGGGAAAAAGGGAGAGAGAAAACAGGAGGGAACGAAGGAGGGATGAGAGGTAAGAAAGAAAGTGAGATAAGGAGAGAGGGAAGGAGAAAAGAGGAAAGAGGTAGAGATGAAGGGAGTGAATGATGAAAGAAGGAGAAATTAATGATAGAAGGGAGATGGAGGTAAAGAGGGAGGGAATAAGGGAGTAGTAATGCTGAGTCAAAACTGGTCTTGCTAGTGGCGAGGACAAGTTTGGCTGGATAGAGAGAAGCACACACACACACACACACACACACACACACACACACACACACACACACACACACACACAAGACCACCTGGCGCCAAAGGGTCTTTCCTGTGAGGAACACATTGCCTGAGGTGTGCCACGGGTGCCGGAGGTGCAATGGTCCCCTGAGGCAGTGCCAGAATGTACTCACTCTCTCTCTCTCTCTCTCTCTCTCTCTCTCTCTCTCTCTCTCTCTCTCTCTCTCTCTCTGATGGTCGCTGTGTTTTGTTCTACATATTTGGTCTTGTTCTTGCGTCTCTCTCTGGTTTGTGTGTGTGTGTGTGTGTGTGTGTGTGTGTGTGTGTGTGTGTGTGTGTGTGTGTGTGTGTGTGTGTGTGTGTGTGTGTGTGTGTGTGTGTGTGTGTGTGTGTGTCGCGGGTGCAAATGTTGCTAAGGTACGCTGTGCATTTCCTCATCACTTCATCACAGTTTTCCACGCAGGAATGAAGAATTATTGAAACTAAACAAGAACAAGGACTCACCACCATCACCAACGCCGCCGCCACCACCACCACCACCACCACCACCACCACCAACAACAACATCTTTGCCATCATCATCAAAGTCACTATTAACACCACCGTCGCCATCACCACCATTACCATCACCACCCCATCACCGCCACCACCATCACCATTACCATCATCTGTCCGTTCTCTCACTTCATCATTAATTCCAATAGTCAATAGTCGAAGCCGATTTATTAACACCATTTCTTATCCCTCTGTCTTTCTTTTCCTATTCTTTTTATCCTTCCTCATCATCATCTTTCTTTCTTGTGTCTATCTTTTTTTTTCAGGAACTTCATTTCTCCTTCTCCCTCACCTCCTTTCTTCTTTATATATTTTTTTCTTTTTCATTTCTAATTTTTCTCTGTGTTAATTCCTTTTCTTCCTCCTCTATTCCGCTTTCTCCTTTTCCTCCTTCTACTATCTTCACATCACTCTTCTCTTCCTTTCCCTTTTCTCAGTTTCTTCTACCTACTCTCCTTCTCCTATCTATATCCCTCTGCTTCCCTCCTTCTTTTCTATCTTTCCTACGCCTCCCCCTCCTTCAATACTGTATATGCTCTCTTCTCCCTCCTTCATTTATGTCTCCATCCTTCTCCTCAACACTCAACACCTACCCTTCCTTTATCTATCAGTGTATCTACTCCCACACTCGGCCTCGCCCTAATGTCCACTCACTCTCATACGCTCTCAGCCTCGACGTAATAATGTTTCTATTTATGGCGCCACATAAACACAGGACATCCGGATTTTTGGGAGAGGCATGACCGCGAGAAACCACAAAAACTACCACCGTCATTACTATTACTACTACTACTACTACTACTACTACTACTACTACTACTACTACCAGTATTATAATGACCACCACTACCACCATTACCACCACTACGACCACTACTACCATCACTACCACTACTATTACTACTACTACTACTACTACTACTACTACTACCACTACCACCTCAGCACCGTGGAATACCTTAGTAACGTTCCCCCCTGCTCCCTCACTACTCTCCACCCCTCCCCATCTGTCCAAGTATCCGCGTCTTCCTCCTCCTCCTCCTCCTCCTCCTCCTCCTCCTCCTCTTCCATGAGTGTCGTGTCACCAGGTTCCTCTTCGTGGGATAATTAATAATGTGGACTTTTTTTTATGATGAAGGTTATGGATTTGAATTAGGATTAGAGTAAGGAGGAGGAGGAGGAGGAGGAGGAGGAGGAGGAGGAGGAGGAGGAGGAGGAGGAGGACAAGGAATGGAAGACGAGAACAAAGGAGGAAAAAAAAAATCAAAGGAAATGATGATGAGAAGAGGAACAAGGACTTAAGACCAAAAGGAGGTAAAAGGCAAGACGCAGAAAGAAGAAAAGAGGAAAAGGAGGGCAGTGGATGAAAGATGAGAATAAAAACGGCAAAGAAAAAAAAAACAAGAACAGAAAAAAACAAAGTGAAAGAGAGAGAAAAAATAATGAAAAAAAACGGAATTTATAATGAAAGCGCCATAGAAAACGAGATTCAGGGAAGACAAAAAAAGAAAAAAAAAAAACAAAAGTAACATCCCTACTAGACCTTCATCATATCCACTATAGTCTATGGAAAATCCCAGAGAGGCCTCTACACACCACCCCCAGCAAGACTACAGCCCCTACCAACCCCTTCAACAGCAAACACCGAGGAGGACCTTAGAAATTATCTCCAGCAAGACCATGAACACAGAGAAATGCCAAAAAAAAAAAAAAAAACACCCCCAGCAAGACTACGACTCGTACCACTACCCCTGCTACAGAGAGAGCCTTGAAAACAACCCCTACAAAGACTGCAACTCTTGCCACTACTCCTGATACAGAGAAAATCTTAGAAACAACACCTACAAAGACTGCAAACCTCGCCACCACCACTGCTACAGAGAGCCTTAGACAACCCCTACAAAGACTGCAACTACTGCCACTACTGCTATAAAGAAAGCCTTAGACTTTTTCAAACCCTGCCACTACCCCTGCTACAGCGAAAGCCTTTGAAACCGTCCCCGCGATGGCTGCAACCCCTGTCACTACCTGTGCTACAGAAAAGGCCTTGAACACAAGCCCATGCAAGATTACACGAACCCTGCTATCCTTACTATAGAGAAATCCTTATAAATCACCATAACAAAGACTGCGGCCCCTGCCACTATCCCTGCTGCAGAGAGCGCCTTTTAAAACTGCCACTAGAAAGACTACCTCTATCACAAACCCTGCTAAAGAAAACCCTATGAAATAACTAGAAAAGATCCTGAAGAGTGTGGATCTTGCCACCACACCAAAAAGACCACATAAAGACCAAGGGAAACGTCTCTTGTTGCTGCCCTGCTACAGAAAATCACACGAAAAGATCACACAAAGGACCATGTTTTAGAATAGTTAGGCTTCGCTACTCCACTACATTCAAAAGGCTCTAGTAGAAGGAAGGTACACGGATTTTTAAAGATTTTTTTTAAGGTTTTAGTGAGAGATTAACAAAATTTCAACCTTATAAACACGAGAAACAGTTGAGAACCCGGCTGATCATCTCTACCAACCCCTACCACATCATCTGGACGTCCTCAGATGAAACAGCGGCCCGGTAACTCAACACTGAGGTGGAGGACGACGAGATGAGACCACGCCAGCCATATCATGTGCAGCCACCGCCCACCACAGCCAGCCAGCCTCCCACACACACACACACACACACACACACACACTCTCTCTCTCTCTCTCTCTCTCTCTCTCTCTCTCTCTCTCTCTCTCTCTCTCTCTCTCTCTCAATTATCTTGCTTTATACCTCCAAATACTTTTTTTTTTTGTCTAATTTCAGTTTTTCATCATAACGGTGAATGATTTACACACACGCTCTCTCTCTCTCTCTCTCTCTCTCTCTCTCTCTCTCTCTCTCTCTCTCTCTCTCTCTCTCTCCCTCAATCACGGTCTATTTAGCCCTCCGTCAATCTGTTTATACTTATTTCACTTTAATTTTGTGCATTTTCATCTTAAGAGAGAGAGAGAGAGAGAGAGAGAGAGAGAGAGAGAGAGAGAGAGAGAGAGAGAGAGAGAGAGAGAGAGAGAGAACGAATTAGCGAAAGTCTGAAGGAAATTATAGTGATGGCGGAAGATGATAAGGGAAGATGATGAAGGAAGATGATGCGTGTGTACTCTCCCTTCCTTCTCACTTTCACCGAGAGAGAGAGAGAGAGAGAGAGAGAGAGAGAGAGAGAGAGAGAGAGAGAGAGAGAGAGAGAGAGAGAGAGAGAGAGAGAGAATTCCTTTGTTATTGTCCTCTTTATCCCTCCCTTCGCCCCATCACTTCCTCTCCCTCTCTCCCTATTCCCCTCTTCTTTTCTATATTTAGGTTTGTGTCAATTTTGGGTCCCTGTACTCCCTCTTATGTCACCACCAACATAACTACTACCACCACTATTACCACTACCACTACTACTACTACTACTACTATTGCCGCTGCTGCTGTTACTGCTGTTACTGCTGCTCCTACTACTACTACTGCTACTACTACTACTGCTACTACCACTACTACTGCTACTACTACCAATAATGATGATAATAATAATAATAATGATAATGATAATGATAATAATAATAATAATAATAATAATAATAATAATAATAATAATAATAATAATAATAATAGCATAAGTAACAGCAACAACAACCATAACAACAACAACAA
>NC_087162.1:2825000-2885000 GCF_035594125.1 Scylla paramamosain | reverse complement strand
ATATATATATATATATATATATATATATATATATATATATATATATATATATATATATATAAATAATCTACATCGAAAGGTAATTTAATTTGGGACATATTCTAATAGCAATATCACAAGAATCATTCAGAAAATGCAAATATATAAAAATAAATAAACATAAATAAATAAATAAATAAATAAATAAATAATCAGTCAAAAGAAGAAGTACTTTAAGCAAAATCACCATCACTTTCAAGTCCCGCTGCAGAACAAAGGCCTCCCCTAATCCTATTCCACTCATCTATGCTGTCTGTCTGTTTATTCCTGCCACGCTAAACTAAATCCGTCATCCCTTTAACTAGTTCTGTCCGACCCACCTTCTTTTACCTCGTCTAGACTGCCATTCAATTAGAGTAATACCAGGCACTACGAAGGACGAATAATAAAGGCAAGGGAGGGAGAAAGGAGAAAGTATACTGTTAATTTCCTTCTTACTGTATCTTCCTTCCCTTGCCCTTTGCGTCTGTGGCGGATAAAAGTAGCCATCAACGAAACATTATGAAGGAACAATAATAAAGACAAGGGAGGGAGAGAGGAAAAAGTAAACTATGAATTTTCTTCTTACTGTATTTTCCCTGTGGCGGACTAAAGTAGCCACCACCCAGGGACACAAAGAGGCAATAACGTGTGGATCCCCGTAGTGTATCTTCCTAAGGTTTCCCCCAGGCGTGCCGTACCTATTTATCGACCCTCTAGTAAATGGGGACGGACAGGTGGGTGGATCGTGCTGTCTGTTCCGTCCCATTCACTGACGGTTGCTGTTATTGTTGTTGTTGTTGTTGTTGTTGTTATGTACTGTTATTACCGTTCAAATAGGTTACATTATTTATTTATTTATTTATTTATTTTTATTTCAATTATTTATTTATTTTTTTTTATGTGTGTTAAAATCAATAGGAACCTAAGTTTCTCCATCGATAATTACTTGATTGTTGATTACCACAACTGAATATCCTAATAAAAAGTCAAGTAATCAACTCCTGTGATTCCTTAAAGTTTCTTGGTGTAATGTTGTACTCCAAACTGACTTTTGAAAATCATATTAGGATGACTTATCTAATTTCTCTAAAGACTGGTTTGCTGAGGAAATGCAGAGAATTTCTTTAATGATAAGATTGTTTTCCAGTTTTTATTTCTTCATTTTACCTTTTTTTTTTCTGAGTATTGTTGTTCAGTTTGGATGTCAGCTGTTCCATCTCATTTTAAACTTTCGGGTCACTCATTTAACTTAATAAAGTTTTTATTGCCAAATCTCAACATCCAGCTTCATCATCATCGAATGATTGGTCCAATGATCATGTTTTTTTTCAAAATTGTCAATAATAATGAGCATCCTCTTCAATGAGCATTAACACCTTAATCTATTCCTGTTGATGTTTTCGAATCATAGGGGCACCCTTCTTGAGTCTATATCGGTTTTATGATTTTCCTCTGATGCCCTTACACATAGGTTTTCATAATAATAATAATAATAATAATAATAATAATAATAATAATAATAATAATAATAAATATCTTTTCTTTTCATTTCTTTCAATCTCCTTTTTTTTCTTGGTGCTCCCCGATGATCTATTACCTTTCTCATTCGTCACCATCACCAACACCAACATTCCGTGACGCAGTCAAACATCCCTTGAGAATTTATTCATCCACATCTCGGATTTTCAACATTTTTAAGACCACATTTCTCTCTCTCTCTCTCTCTCTCTCCTCTCTCTCTCTCTCTCCTCTCTCTCTCTTCTCTCTCTCTCTCTCTCTCTCTCTCCTCTCTCTCGCGTTCTGCATCACCAAGCACCGCCCTTTCCTCCCTGCACACCACTGCACGTCACACACAGGGCACGCCCCTCTCCACGCAGCGCCCACGCCCCGCCTCCTCTGTGTTCGTGAAGGTGAGAGACGAGCAGGTGGATGCACAGGTGGATGCGGGACGTGGAGAGTTGGATGAAGGAACTGACGTCATGCGTGTGGGTGCCCCTCAGGCAGGACTAGTGCCGCTCCCTTCTCTCTCTCTCTCTCTCTCTCTCTCTCTCTATCTCTCTCTCTCTCTCTCTCTCCTCTCCTCCCTCTCTCTCTCTCATCTCTCTCTCTCTCTCTCTCTCATCTGTCTGTATTCTTATCTCCTTACAACACCTCCCTACACACATCTGTTTCCCTCCCACTTCTCGTTGCACATGATAACATCTCCTTTATCTTCCTCCTCCTCTTCCTTCCCAGCCTCCCACACACCATTAAGCATCATACATCTCTTGACACACTCTTGTTGCACTTTCTCTCTCTCTCTCTCTCTCTCTCTCTCTCTCTCTCTCTCTCTCTCTCCTCCTCTCTCTCTCTCTCTCTCTCTCTCTCTCTCTCTCTCTCAGGACGTAAGCTCAGCATAGACGACCTTTTCATATTTCCAACGCAAACATTGAAACAGAATGCCTCCCTCTGTTTTCCTCCTCGCGACCTAAAACAACTCAGAAAAGAACCTTAAATAACCACTTGCAGTCTTCCCTTCGCACCAACTACCGCCTTCCGGGATTGCTCTTGTATAATTTTCAGTGTATCTTCTCCTTCGAGGCATGAAAAAAAAAAAAAAAAAAAAAGCTGAGGGAGAAACTGATAAATTAATACCAAAAACGTGAAAAGCGAGCCAGTTAAAGAAATAGCAAGATATGAAAAAAAAGATAATAAAAGTAAAACTATTACATAATCATGCGAAAAAGGCAAAGAAATTACTTAACGAGACATGTAGAAAATAATAGAAAAAATAAATAAATTACTAAAAGAGGCATGAAATAGAGTCGAAGAAATTAACAGACACACACACACACACACACACACACACACACACACACACACACACACACATGAAAGAGTGCATAGATAAAACAAGAAACTACGGTAAAAGACATGACAATAGAGAACGCAAAGGAATAATTACAATAGACAAAGAAAGAGAAACTATGGAGACATGAAAAGAGAAAGTCTAAAGAAAGGAGAAAGCATTCCAGTAAAGGAGACGGACGAATGTGTAGACGAAGAGTGAAGTTCATGAACACAAATAGCTTTTCTGTCAACACGACTGACGCTTTGACTCATGGAGTTGTAACATCCACAACAAGCAAGTGAGTTATAGGAGAGATTAAGAAGCAGGAAGAGGAAGGGATGACGGAGAGTCTCGGAGAAAAAGAAAACAAACTGTCCGTGTTCTCCAATATCACTCTCCCTCCCACGGCTCTGTCTTCCCGAAGGTCTCGCGCACGCCCCTCGAGGTCAGCTGGTTCGAGGGTGGGTGTGGCGGCGTGTGCAAAACGTGTGTGCGGGGCGTGAAGGTTGTGATGAGTGTGGTAAGTGCGGTAAGTGTTGTGGTGACGGACCGGTTAGCTGTGTGTGTGTGTGTGTGTGTGTGTGTACTCGTATGTGTGAGCGCGTGTTATTATATTCTCATGGTGAAATAAGCGGCCATGCCCCTCACCGCACTTGGGCAAAGCAGCTCCTCACCCCTGACCCGCTAATGCACCTGCTGGCTCGGGTCAGAGGTAACCTTTCTCCCACCCTAGTCGTGGTTCAAACACACACACACACACACACACACACAAGCACACCACACATGCACGACCTTCGTGATACATCTCCGATATTCGGCGGCAAAGGACAACACACGTCAATGCCCCTCCCCTCCTTTGCCTCACTCTCTCTCTATCTCTCTCTCTCTCTCTCTCTCTCTCTCTCTCTCTCTCTCTCTCTCTCTCTCTCTCTCTCTCTCTCTCTCTCTCTGTGTGTGTGTGTGTAGTAAGTTAAGTTACCAATATTTATAAACGTGAAGCAAAACCTCACGTGCTTACAACGGTTCTTCCTGTCAGTCAATCAAGATACAACAGTTGTCCTCGCTCTATCAAATCATGACCTTGGTAGTCAAGACAGTGAGTGAACTAAACGTCTTTTCTAAACTTGACAGACAACCTTCTACTACCGTCAACAAATCAACTAGTAAAGCCATGTTCTACTACTACTCATGACAAAAAACAGTCTATTCGTCTATTTAACCAATCGTATACCTCATTATTGTATTTACAGCCTTCACAATTGGTTAGTCAGGAAGGCACAAAGCGAGTTGTTTACTTTCCAATCGCTAGGGCTGGCAGTAAAGGGATAATGCTCAAGGGAAGGCCACCACTATCAGGCATCCTACCTCTCACCGCCCCGCCCCCTTTCCCCCCACCATCTCCCCTCACTTTGCCGACCTCCCACCGTCTGCAGTGGTCAATGCACGCCTGGGACGCCCAACCTCCCACACTCCCCCTCCCTCTGTCAGGAGAACCGATGTTGTACAATGGACGCTACACCCTTGTTCACTTTGCTGTTACTCGTACTTGCCTACTTGATTAGTTGACTGATTGTGTGTGTGTGTGTGTGTGTGTGTGTGTGTGTGTGTGTAATGCTTCAAATATGTATTTTTTTTTCCGTTCCACTGCTTTATTTTCTTAGCTAATAATTAGTTTTGGTGATTATGCACAAAGGTGAACTTCCACAAACAGGTTAAGTCAGTATTTGGCTCTGCAGTTAATGAATATTGAAAGTTTAAGTTACTGCCATTGCCATCTTCATTACCATTGTTGATTCCCGTAATGTAACGCACACAGCCTCTTAACAATTCCAGATCCTGCAGTAATATCGTTCGTGTTCATTACCTGCCACCGGACGTGGACACAAACACTGAAATTAGTTGAATCTCTGAGAAGTACTCACCCAGGGGACGCAGTAGCCGTGGATGGCGGAGGTGGCGGCGTAGGTGGTGAGGTAGGGTTGGCGGTCCAGGCAGCAAGTGACGCGCCACGTGACAGCACGATGAAAGAAGGGTTGAGCGAAGACATCAGTTAGGGGCGCCGCTCCTAAGGACTCACACTCACTAGCTGCTACTGTTGACACCAGACGAGACACCGCCCGCGGTTGCTCCCGCCCACAATAACAGTCGGCGCAACTTGCGCAACCCAAAAGATCCCACCAACGTGTTGCGCGTAAGCAACAGCAAGGGCGCAGGGCTGCGGGGAATGTTGTTGTCAGGCTCGCCTTCGTTCCTGGCGCGGCGGAAGGGATGATAGGTGTGGAATGTCCCACCAAGCTGCTGCAGAAGGCTCTGGACGGCTGCGGGCAAGCCTAGCGCCCGCAGCAGCCGCCGGAGCGCCAAGGTGCCGGAGCTCGCGGCAGGAGTGAGTTGGGACGCGGCGCAGGAGCAACCACCGTCATGATTACTTAGGGCAGGGCACCGACAACCTGCAGCATCAACACACACCACCCGTCAACGCACTGCCTCCCTCACTTTCCACTAACACATAGCGTGAACGTAACTACTTCAAAGTTTGTTCAAGATGATTAGCAGGAAATAGGCTGTTACCACTGTAACAACAACGTCGAGTACTATGTATGCAAAGAGGAAGTAGCCGTCCCTCCCACACGACGGCGGGTGTTGTGAATGTGAATGGCAAAGAGGCCGAAGCCAGGCTATATCACCTGCTGCTGACCAGCACGCTGCAACTCTTCGTACAACCTGGTATTTGGATGTTGTTCAACAAATATACAAATATGATCCATGTGACTAATTTATATAGCATCATAAAGCACTCGCATGTCAGAAAAAGACACAATATTAAGTGCACCGGAACTGTAAAAATAAAAAGTGAGAGAAGTAAAATACGTCTGGCAGGGCTTATTCTTGGCGCAGGTTGGGTTTGTTTTGACAGAGCGCAGCAGCCGTGTTGTGACGGGTTGCGTGTACTCGGCAAGGCGTATACGTCTTATTATTGCATGCCAACTTTACCTCACAGATCCAGGCGATAATAAGGAACAAAGACACAAAGATGATGACGATGGATATTAAGGTATTTAGGTGTTTACCCGAAAAAAGGGAAAACTTGGCGTTGTCTGGTGGCACAGTAGCACAGAGATCCGAGACTGACAAGGAAAACGGTTCTTGGTGTGTGTCTTGAACCAAGATTCCACAACACGTGGCAACACATCTTCTGATGACACAAAGGAAGAAGTGATGGCGGAGACAAAAGATAACCTCATGTATATAGACAAAGATCGGTGTATAATTAGTTAACTTTTGCAGCTGGGCACTACGAACAAAAAAATAAATAAATAAATAAAATAAATAAATAAATAAATAAACAAAATTAAATAAATAAGCGAAAACAAATAATTAAATAAATAAATAAATAAATAAAATTAATTAATCCCATATATATATATATATATATATATATATATATATATATATATATATATATATATATATATATATATATATATATATATATATATATATATATAATATATATATATTATATATATTATATATATATAATATATATCACTTCAAATGCTACTTTCCGAAACAAACTTTGCATTCTTGAAACATGCAGTTTTGCAAATTCAAACATGAACTGTCTATTTCCCTCTCAGTACCATATCATCAATTTCATTTTCCTCCACATACCCACTTGAGCCCTCATCGGGTTACTCATCCATTACAATATTTTTATTTATTCTAATTGACAATAATTGATTGTTAAATTTGAATGTTATCTGCGGTACTGAATTGTAAAATGAAACATTCATTGTGAAGTGCCCAGTTCTGATCATCTGGCGAGCCTTCATGAATAACAAACATATACCTCCCCGCATTCGTGAAAGCCGATGCACCATGCTCAACTTTAAACAAGTCGGACAATAACTGATCGTTAGCTTCGCTTTGAGAAATTTATTTTATAAATTTGTACATATCTTTTACTTTCCTGTTTCAATTAAACACTATGAAATCTACCATTCTACGGTTTATGAAAAAGTATGTTCAAAATTCGTACTTTGGCAAAAGTGTAGTTTCCACTGGCAAGCAGTTTCCTCCTGGCCTGCTTCACAACGTGTCTGAATTTGAAAAGGAAAGCAAAGTTTGCAACACGGTAAATTCGGTAAAAAAAAAAAAATCAACAAGTGACTGCAGCAATACATGATTTGCATAATTAATTAATGCTAAATTCATCACAGTTAAGACAATTTCTAGAAGAAAATACTAAGGGACATCATCGTCGAACTCGTCATGGAAAAATCCTGCCAAGAAAAACAACAGAATATAAGTGTTGATAAAGAGAAACGTTCATGGTGTACTTCTTAAATAAAAACATGACTGCATTTACCTATTACTGCAGAAAACAGGTACTCACTGACATGTCTTGATTCCCTCTTCACTACTGATACATATCTAATGAAGAACTGCTTTGATCCCTTCAGATGATGTGGAAAAATATCCTTACATTACCACATGTAAATTATGTTTACGTTTCATCCATTCACAAAGAAGCTGCAACTACTGCATGACTGACTCAGGAACTAATTTTGTTGGTTAACCTTTATAGAGCCATTATTTATTGCTGCTTGGAGCTGTTCCTGTGTCAGCAGTGAGACTCTTCCATCTGGCAGCTGAAGAGCCATTTGTTCTCCCTGAGATGTTCGTACCAAGACCAACCGACCCTGTTGTTGAACTACTTGTTGTTGCTGCTGTTGCTGAACAACTGGTTGCTGCTGGACTACAGTCTGTTGTTGCTGAACTACAGTTTGTTGCTGCTGCTGAGGTTGCTGCTGTTGTTGTGGTTGCTGCACAACTAACTGCTGTTGCATCACTTGCTGTGTTTGCTGTTGCACAACTTGTGTTTGTGCTACTTGTTTTTGCTGTACTATGTGTTGCTGGGACTGCCCAGGTGTTTGTTGCTGCAGTATTTGTTGTTGTAACTTTTGCTCCCCAAGATTTTGCTGTCCAACAATCTGCTGCACTTGACCTTGCTGTAATGTTGTGGTGGCCCTGCAGTGTGTGTTGAACAGTTCCAATGTTTGCCTTAGCTGGTTGTTGTTGAATCACTTGTCCATTTCCCTGGACATAGATGAGTTGTTGATGTCCTTGATTTGCTTGGCCTTGACTTGCAACCACCTGCTGAACCATTTGCACCACTTGACGACCCCCTCCAGGCTGTACAATTTGAACAAGTTTTTGAGTGGGAGTGTTCCGGTGACTACCACTCCCAGATACAGGATGTAACCTCACAACTTGTTGCTGTTGCTGTTGTAATACAGATCCTTGAGCTACTTGGACTACCTGCTGTGCAACCTGCTGGACTGGTTGATTAACAACTACCTGCTTGTATGTGGCAGCAGGCTGCTGGACAACACCTTGATTTACTTGTGGAGACACTGCAGCTTGGGTGCCAGTGGCTGCTACTCGCTGTTGCAATACTATCTGATGCTGACCTGCCTGAGCGCCAGTCAATTGTGACTGCGTGCTTGTCACTTTCTGCAGTACACCTGTTGCTTGGCTTGTGTTTATAATAGTACCTCCTTGCTGGTGTGAAGCAATTACAGCTGTCACAGGAACTTGTGTTGTTCTGGCTCCTTGTGGAGAGGATACCAAATTACCAAAAACTCTCTGTTGCATACCAACTCTTGAAACAACCTGCCCTGATCCAGACACATTGACTTGACTGGCTGGTACAACCTGTTTGACCCCAATCTGCTGAGCCAGTGATGTCTGTTGTGAGACAACAGCTGGTTGAGCTACTCCTTGGGATATAACATGACTCTGCTGTTGAACAATCTGTGACTGTTGCTGTACATCTTGAGGCTGTGGTGTATCTTCTAATAAAGCATTTGCCCCAGACACAACTTGCACCTTTGCTGCTGTGTTGGCAGCTATCTGTGTCTGACTCTTCTGTCCTGGTTGAACTGCACCAGGTGTGAGGGACAAGGTATAGCCTCCTCGTCCATTGGGTAAGGCCACTATTTTACTACCTGTCCGTTGCATCAGCTGTGCCAAAGATTCTGATTCAAGCTTCAGTTGTACCTGTGTCTGTCCCCCAGGGCCAGTCACAGCTACAGGTGTAGCTGTTACTGTCTGACCTAAAGGTTGGGTTGGAGCCACTGCTACAGCTGCTGGAGACTGCACTGCCACAACCTGTTGCTGAGCATTTGTTTGACGTACTGGACTACCTTCTGACTGCAGCACATTTGCAGGCATTCCAATTCTGTTTACTACTGGTGTAACTTGTGGTCTTGCAGGAGCCACAATAGTAGGTTGAGGTTGTCTGTTTCCAGACTGATTTATGGCAATTAAATTACCATGTTTTGTGGGTGAAGATCCTAAATTTGTTTGTGTTCTCACAGTTGGGTGGCACAACTGATGACACCACTGAAGGGGAAGCAGAGACCAGTCTTGTGTGAGCCACTGGTGTAAGACGGTTAGCATCTTGCTGAATGGTGGCCTTAGGGATGGTTGCAGCTTGTGGTCTAACAGGTGCACTCACAGTTGTTGGTCTTGTCTGTTTAGCTACTCCTCTGTAAGCTAAAGCTATGGTGTTTGGTGAGGAGACACCACTAACCACTGAGGATATTGGGGCCACTCGAGGCACACTTGGAGAATTGTTGGTAGCTAAGCTCTGTAGGTTAGTCAAAGGCTTAGCTGTGGTCATATTTGAGGTAGATGTGGCTGTGGCAACAGATGATGCAGGCTTTATAGTGGCCTCACCATCAGGTAAGCCTGGAATGTTGCTTGTGATCATGTGAGCATTTGTATTAACAGTGTAAGTCTGGCCATGGTGCTGGAGCTTGATCTGGGAGACACGGCCCTTGATGCCTGGCCGCATGTACTTTACCAGTTGCAAGGCTTGTTCACCCACTACTCGGACATACACTGGAGAGCCGTGATCATTGATTGCCGCCACCACCACTTTTGGTACATCAGGCTTCGCATTTATGTTCTGGAAGGTCTTCTTTGCGAATGTCATTCCTGGTCTTGTGGGTGTTGGTGCACTTTCTTTCTTATTAGCTGCAACCAACTGACTTGCCAGATTTTGAACAGAACGGTCTGCTAATTTGCCTCCAGCTCCAGAATGTACATGGCCTTTAATTGTCAATGTAGCCCATAACATGTCCTGCTTGAGAGAGTAAGTAACGACGAACTCCTGAAGGCTGAGTACTGTTTCTTTCTTCTACAGCTTCTTTTTCTTCTTTCTCCTTTTCTTCTTCTCTTCCTTCTTTTTCCTTTTCCTTGCCCTTTCTAGCTCTGCTTCTTCAGATGCTTGCATGGCAAGCTTTTCAAAGTCCAGGCCATCGTAATTGACCATTTTCTTCACTTTACGTACTCGGCCACGGGAGGAAACAGCATACCCATCAGCATTCCTCTTCCTGTGCCAAACTTGGAGTCTCCACTTGAGGAGCAGCTGTCTCCATCATCTGTGTCACTGCTTGCCGCTTTGCTTTTCTCTTTCTCAGCTTGCGCTTGGGATTTCCTTCCTCTGTAAAACCAAACATTGGATCATTAAACAACAAATGCTTCAACAAGAAATGCTTAAAAGTTAACAAAAATGTATTCAACAACTTTCATTACACAACTACAGTCTATCTGAAGAATATATAAAATCAAACTAATATACTTTTTTTTTTTTTATTTAGAGTAAAAAGTCATTCACAAAACTTCTGGACAAAACTGCTTCCTGCTAGGTTGTGATGCATTTTTAATGAATTCAGTAACTGTTCCCTCAGATATCATTAGCTTTCCATATGTTGCATCTCATGTTCATGAACATCTTCAATCAAAAATAATTATCACTGATTATAAAATTTATCTAAATCTATCAGAAAAAAAAAAATAAATAATAATTTGTCCTATTAATAATATAATTAATGCATTTACCTCCCTTCAAGTCAGGAAAAATGGTGCCTGTCCATCCTACCTATCATTGGCTTTTAAAACTGTAATGCAGGGAAGAACTCAAATTTGAGTATAGTCCCCTCTGGACACTTCCCATTGCTATGGTAATCATCACATGAATGAATGATACAAGGAAAATCTTGCATTTGCCACATGTTAATCATTGGATGAATTGTCCAATGACAAATCAAGCAAGAGAAAAGTAGAGAAGATCTACTGTGAGTGCAATAGTGCCACAATGCAAGAAGTCTTAGTTCAATTCTGATCATGGCCAGGATTTTCTAGAACAACTGCTCACTCCTGAGTTCAGCTTGCCTTAAAATAGATACCAGTTGGCTATGAGTGGCAATGTAAACATGGCGAAGAAAATTAAATGGCCATCCTACTCCGCATGCTGAGACCCAGGAAGGGTGACACTACCAGCCCTACACTAACAATCATGACTGAATATGGCACAACTTTGTTTTTTTTAAATATCTATTATCCAGTGTCTTCTTCCCTAAATTAGCTTTATTCACAAGCCATGAGGGCAGACATAAGTTATCCAATTAAGCCAAGCAAGAACTTATTCAAGTTTTTAAAATGAGTTAATAATCTCAGTTGCTAGTCACCATTAGTTGGTTTTCTGATGAGAAATAAGAGAATGTCCATGACTTCTTTCACATCAGCACAAATGCAATGATAAATAATTTTTGGAAGAGATAAGTTCTAAGACCACATGTGGCTATAGGATACATACCCAAATCAAAATATAGTATTTTACAAATAAGGCTCAAAATGTTCCTACATCATCTAGAAATAATCCTAGAACAATGCTTTCCTTGATGCAAAGAATTTAAATGCCTGGCATGTATTTGTTTAATGGGGTTTAAAGGTCCTATCCCAGTGGAGGGGATGTGAAAACTGGGATCTATTTAGTGTGGCATATCCTATCCCAGTGGAGGGGATGCACAAGTTGGGATCTATTTAGTGTGGAATAAAAACCAAATTTTCACTGAAATCTCACTTCACCATCGTCCATAGGCTGTGTGAGAGACTGAGAGCATCAGTTAATGGAGAGCACAAGTCAGTCACCCACCAAACTTCAGAAGGAGAGGATATATCTATGAGTTTTTGTATTTTTTGCTGATTCTGACTCTTGGCACTCTCTTTATTACATTTTCCTTGTTTTCTTTCATTATATTCATAAAGGGTGACAAAATAAAGAGAACAGTGTTTAAAAACCAAGAAACAACACCAGAGAGAGCTGAAGAAGAAAACACCTCCATGCCACGACGCTCCACTGCTGTGCCTCCCCTCTCCTCCTCACCCTCATGACATAATCATACCAAGGATTTTTCCTTGCATCAATCCAACACACTACATACATCTTCACATCAAAATCTCGCTGCTTCACTGTCATCGTCCTTAGTAAGGAAGATGAATTCCAGTGCTCAAATTGACCACATCCACACTGCACTGGGGTGTCAAATTGACCACATCCACACTACACTATGTCAGAATGTTGTGATAAAGATAAAGCCTAAAGCCTGTGTACCAGAATCTAATGAGAAGACACCCATTATTGTGTAAAATAAACCTCTTTCCAATGATTAAGAGCTCTGAGAACCTATTCCAGTGATATTTGATGTAAACAAACAAGTAAAGTTGCAAAAATATATCTTTCTAAAGGTGGTGTCAGTGTGACTGATTGTACTATTTCCTTCAAAGTACTGTATTTGCCAATGCATTAGACACACTTTTCTTAAAAAGTATCTAATAATTACTGTGTATCTAATGTGCCCATAATATATTGTAACTAATAATATTACTACTAATAAAATCTCTCTCTCTCTCTCTCTCTCTCTCTGTCTACTGCTCTCTACTCCTTCCCAGAATGGATAAAAGGAGGGAGGGAAGGGGGAGGATAGCAGGGAAAGGAGAGAGAGGGAGAGAGGGAGAGAGGGAGGGAGAGAGGGAGGGAGGGAGGGAGGGAGAGAGAGAGAGAGAGAGAGAGAGAGAGAGAGAGAGAGAGAGAGAGAGAGAGAGAGAGAGAGAGAGAGAGAGAGAGAGAGAGAGAGAGAGAGAGAGAGAGAGAGAGAGAGAGAGAGAGAGAGAGAGAGAGAGAGAGAGAGAGAGAGAGAGAGAGAGAGAGAGAGAGAGAGAGAGAGAGAGAGAGAGAGAGAGAGAGAGACCCATCTCCCTGCTCTCAGTGATGGGCAAGTTGCTGGAGAAAATAGTGGCTGCTGCCATCTGCCAACAACTGAGCGAGAACCACCTCCTCTCAGACAGGCAGTTTGGCTTCAGGCCTGGCAGATCCACCGCAGACCTCCTCCTCATCATCTCCAAGGACTGGCAAGACGCCCTGGAAGAAGGCCTGGACACCCTTGTGGTGGCCCTGGACATTGCTGGGGCTTTTGACAGGGTCTGGCACGCGGGGCTCATTGAAAAGCTTTGCGCCAAGGGTGTCCAAGGTGACCTGCTAATGCTGCTCGAAGATTACCTCCAGGGTAGGACCCTTCAGGTAGTAGTCAACGGGCAGTCATCAAGGCCTTCACCTGTCCGGGCCTCAGTTCCACAAGGCTCTGTCTTGGGCCCAGTCCTATGGAACATATACATCGACGACCTCCTCCGGCAGCTGTCATCTGTGGCAGCATACGCCGACGACTGCACACTCTCCCGCTCCTACTGCCGCCTCGACAGTCAGCGTGCCGTCACTGAGCTGAACAGGCAGCTCGGACTGGTGGAGCAGTGGGGAAAGATGTGGCAGGTAAACTTCGCTCCTGAGAAGACGCAGGCGATGGTCATCTCGCGGTCCCCAGGTGCCTCACACGCAGTCTCAGGACAGCTGCGTTTTGGAGGCAAGAGCCTGCCACTTCAGGATTATATCAAGATCCTGGGCGTGTCTGTGGACCGCGGCCTACGCTTCGATCACCACATCGGTGTCGTCGCCCGCCAGACCTCTCTCCGAGTCTCTGCCCTGCGCAGGATGGCGAACACCCTCGACCCACGGGGCATCCTCACGCTATACAGGGCACAGATACGCCCATGTATGGAGTACGGTGCCCTGTCCTGGATGTCGAGTGCCCCCACCCACATGCAGAGACTGGATGCTGTGCAGCGGCGAGCCCTGCGTCTGGTGGCCACCCATGAGGACCAACAGCACCAACCACCAGTAACGTCACTGGAGCATCGCCGGGACGTGTCGGCGCTAGTGGTGTGCCACAAAACTCAGGTGCAGAGGGTCCCTCACCTTGACCCCCTGAGGCTGCTGCCACACACAGTGCAGAGGTGCACCAGAGCTGCGGCCAGTAGCGACGAGCTAGTGAAGGTGCCTCGATCTCGCTCTAGCCAACACCAGCGTACCTACACAGCCAGGACTTCGCGGCTGTGGAACATGTTCACGGCGGCCACGCCCCAAGTGCAGGACATGTCCACGCACCAGGTGAAGCTGGCAGCCCACAGTTGGCGTAGCACGCACCTGTCCCCACTGGTGCTTTAAATTTTTATTATTTTATTGTATTATTGTATTAGTATATCTTTATGTTAAATATGTATAGTGTTATTCCTGTAAATAATACTATCATAGGCTTCTTAAATAATTCCATACTCAACGTGGAATTTCAAGCCTTTCTGTAAATATTTGTTAAAAAAAAAAAGAGAGAGAGAGAGAGAGAGAGAGAGAGAGAGAGAGAGAGAGAGAGAGAGAGAGAGAGAACAAAACAAAACAAAACAAAACAAAACAAAACAAAACAAAACAAAACAAAAAACAAAACAAAACACATACACATACACACATGGTGTGCACAGCTACATCACACTGCATCACATCAAATGTGAGAACAAAACACACTCTTTTAGGGATTTTGGTGAAACTTTTACTGCTGCTGTCTTAGACATATCAAAAGCTTTTGATAGAGTCTGGCACAAAGCTTTGACTTCCAAACTACCCTCCTACGGCTTCTGTTCTTTTCTCTGTAACCTTCATGTCAAGTTTCCTTTCTGACTTTTCTATTGCTGCTGTGGTAGATGGTCACTGTTCTTCTAAATCTATTAACAGTGGTATTTCTCAATGAGCTAAACCAAACTTCTTGTCCTATTCACTCCTACAATGATGATATCACCCTGCACTTTTCCACATCTTTTTGTAGACATTCAACCCTTCAAGAAGTAAATAGTTCACACAGGAAAGCCACATATCACCTGACTTCTGATCTCTCTAAAATTTCTGATTGGGGCAGAGAAAACTTAGTATTGTTCAATACCTCAGAGACTCAATTCCTCCATCTATCAACTCAACACAACCTTCCAAATAACTATCCCCCTCTTCTTCAGCGACACTCAACTGTTCCCCTCTTCTACACTGAATATCCTGGGGTCTGTCTTTTACTTGTAATCTAAATTGGAAACTTCACATCTCATCTCTAACTAAAACAGCTTCTATTAAGTAAGGCATTTTGTGTCATCTATGCCAGTTCCCCCTCCCACCCCCTCCAGCTGCTAACTCTGTACAGGGGCCTTATATGTGCATGTACGGAGTTTGCTTCACATGTATGGGGGAGGGGGTTCCACTCATACTGCTCTTTTAGACAGAGTGAAATCAAAAGCTTTTTGTCTTATCAACTCCTCTCCTCTAACTGTCTTCAGCCTCTTTCTCATCACCACAATACTGCATCTCTTGCTATCTTCTACCACAATTTTCATGCTAACTGGCCTTCTGATCTTGCTAACTGCATGCTTCCCCTCCTCCTGTAGCCTCACTGCACAAGAATTTCCTCTTTCTCTCACCCCTATTTTGTTCACCTCTCTAATGCAAGAGTTAACCAGCATTCATCCCTTTATCTGGTAAACTCTGGAAGTCCCTTCCTGTTTCTGTATTTCCACCTTCCTATGACTTGAACTCTTAAGAGGGAGGTTTTAAGTCACTTATCCTTTTTTTTTTTATCATTCTATCTGACATCTCTATGGGAATTGTGGGCCTTTCTTTGTATTCAAAATTCTTGCTGCCCTTAGCAAGTGGCCTCTTACATGAAACACATGCACATTATTTTTTTTGCTGCTTTTTTTTCAGTAAATTTAAGATGAAACATAAATTTCTTTCCCAAAAACTTCCTTTTAGAAAAATAGGGGTGCGTCTTATGCAGAGGTCCATCTAATATGCCAGCAAATATAGTACTTATAACTGAACTATTTTTAGGATTTTTAAAATGCTCTACCTCTTTATGATAGTGACTAAGATACATGAAAATTATTTTAATTGGTGAGGAAATAAGACAGTTACATACATTTCTAACTTTAAAATGCTTGTATCTCTATAGCGTAATTTTCAACATTTTTAATTACAGAAAATCTGAAATCAATCAGATTTAGATGAGACTATTTGGGGATTATGCCTTTACTAGTAGCTAGCACCCTATGAATATCTTTGTTTTGTTTTTTTGTTTTTACTAAGAGGGTCTATGGCCAATGGAAATAAAAGAGGGAAAAAAACATCCCACTGAGGTGCCAGAAAGTGTGAAAAAAACATAAATTAATTATAAGGAATAAGGGGAAGAAGTGACAAAAAAAAATAAAAAAATAAAATAAACAAAATTAGATTCACATAATATAGACATTCCACCATTCCACTGTGTGTGTGTGTGTGTGTGTGTGTGTGTGTGTGTGTGTGTGTGTGTGTGTGTGTGTGTGTGTGTGTGTGTGTGTGTGTGTGTGTGTGTGTGTGTGTGTGTGTGTGTGTATATATATATATATATATATATATATATATATATATATATATATATATATATATATATATATATATATATATATATATATATATATATATTTCAACATGCTTTGTATAGGGTGCTAGGTATATGAAAGATTATTGATAGCCAAAGAATATAAATAGTTGGTTAAGTATTAATGCTGCTATGTAATTTAAAGTATTGCTATACATTATGCATGAGTAAGTACCGTATATTTCAGCATGTAAGATGCCTTTCAGATAAGATGACCCCCAAAATTCCAGTCTGAATTTAATTAATGGTTTCAGCTGATGTTGGTGATATAAAAAGACATCCAAACTACTAAACCACCTGTGGTAAAATTTAGGTCAGTGAGCACCAGACAACTAAGATGGTGATATACCAATATAGTGAATAAAATATCTTGAATGTATTACCAGTAATAAGGTACCATCATCTTCAAGTGCAAAACTAAACCTAAAATAAAATAACCACCAGGTGTTTTTGTACATTTTCAAAGGATGAATGGACGAAGATGGTGTAAAGTTATGTGCAGTACAATAAGTTTTCCTAAACAAACAGACCCTTCCCTTATGCCACCTGTGTACTGGGTTGTTAGTCATAATCATCTATGTATCAAGTTTCTTTTGATTAGATACACTAACATTCTTGAAGCTTTTTCTTAGTATATGGACTTTGTCCCTATACAACACTGCAAGCTGGAGAGATTCATTTTTTCCCCAGTTTACTCTCCTTTTCTGCTTAGCTTGGGGTTCCATGCCTTGAAGATCTTTATGTAGCTCCTTCAGCTTTGGGAAAAACTGGGGATTATTTGCACAGCCTCCTGCTTTGTCTATTCGTATACATTGCCAGCAGAAGATTGTAGATGTACTACATTAAATTTTGTTTACACAGTTTTCAATGGGAATAAGTTTCAGCACATTTTCTCAAAAAAGATTCCTATTATACCATGTTTAACTTCCCCAAAAGTCATAATATAAGGTTGTTGTTTATTTACAATGGTATTCTGCATAACATTTTAAGGTCACTGTTTTTGTATCTGATGTATAAGGCAACTCACATTTTTGTGTGTTTTTTTAGGATTCAAGTTTCATCTTAAATACCAAAATATATGGCATATGTATTAGTATACAAGTATGTACATTGTTCTTGCTTGTAGAAAATGTTGCCAACATAAACACCTATTTACTTGCAAGGTTTCAACACTTTACTCCAAATACCTTAGGTATATGCTCCAAGGTGTTGTGTACCCCTTTAATGCTATTATAAATTTGTGACTGGCAAGTATGGAGCTAAGAGTCTAAGCACTAGATCTGCATTATAAATAAAGAAAGAGATGCAAACTTACTCCAATAATTAAGATTCAATTCCTCAATTTACCAGATACTAGTAACTCTCATCCTTGAACACAGGTGCATCAAAGCAATGGGTTTTATCTGCAAGACTCAGGATATGAGACTGTGTATGTGAATGATTTCATACTGCAGTCTTTGCACTTTTATGAGTGATGGCTGAATTAGAAAAATTACACATAACAGCTTCAATCACCACAGTTCCTTGATCGGTAACCTGTTAACATACCATCAACTGACTCTTCACTTGAGGATGAGGACGAAGAGGATTCCTGCTCTGGTGGTGGTGGTGGCTCGGGCTCAGGCTCAGGGTCACTCATCCATGCCTCCTCTGCTGGATCTACATAGTTCACATCTCTGAAAAGTTTAATCTTCATGTAAGAGTGAAATTCAATCACACTTCCAATATGATGGTTTTGAGTTCACTTGAACTGCCAATAATAAAGATAAGTTTCAGCCACAAATGCATTTAACACTTCAGATCTTTTACAGCAAAAAATATAGATGGGTTTTCAGGAATGCTGAGACCTGTGCAGAAAAAAAAAAATAAATAAATAAATAAATAAATAAAAATAAATAAATAAATAAATACATAAATAAATAAATAAATAAAGTTAAAGATGGGTTTTCTGCAATGCTGAGATCTCTGCAAGAAAAATAAATAAATAAAAAATAAATAAATAAAAAAGTATCATCCACATGTACACATTGAATTTAAACAACCTATCTACCATAAACTTTGATACTGAGTAGTAATAAACTTCCTGGTTAGGCAATTATGTACATGCAAATTAAATATATCTAATGCATATCATAAATACAGCAAGCAAGAGTTTTGTGTGTGATAGAACTCAATGGAGAGTGACAGTGGTGAGTGCATGAAAATGATGAGGTTTCATTAACCTCTAGGGAGATGTGTCGGAGCATTTTGTGAGGCCCACTGTCATATGGAATTTAATTGGGTGTGGGGCACTCCATAGGAAGTACTCTGCATAAACTGTGGTCTCAAGATTGAGGTGTTGGGTAGAGAGCAATCTCACTTTGAAAGGGTAGGGGTAAACCAGCATATGCTGTCAGGTTTTGCTATGGAGGTATGTGGCCAGCTAAGCTATGCCTTAAGCTCCAAGGGATTTATGAGACTATCCCTTTCCACCTGGGGCCAACTGGGATAAGAATGTGAATGGTGTGTGTATGAGTGTGGTGTCTGGGTCATCTTGTGTAGGAATGCTAGCCTGATATGTAGATATAGATAGGTATAATAAATATTTTCTATCTAAAATGATTGCCTCTAAATACTGAATTCAACATGTATTTCCTAAATATATAATGTGTGAGGATAACTGACCTCTTCTCAAAATCATTCCACTCATGCTTCATCTTTGTACGAAGTCTCTTGGTGGCACCCAGCAGCTTGGTCTCCCATGGACTGAGCTCCTTCAGCAGGTTGCAGAGAGCACTGTGGAGTTTCACCTCACATGATGGACGCTTTTCTTCCCATCCTCCTGTAGATATGTAATTGAAGATCTCAAGATATGATGATTTAGAAAATATATATCCATTCTATTATTCCCCTACATGTCTTAAAAGATGCATCAAGAGGGATGAACATATGCTGGGAATACCCCCCATCAGAACTTTTCTTTCTACAATGTAGGAAAGGAAGCACAGAGTGGACATTTTAAAAATTTTATTTTTACTGTACTTTTTTTTTCTTTATGTACTGCCCTGTGTATACCTGAAAAAAAAAGCATGTCATAACAGCATGTTGAAAATAGTATGAAATGAATATAAAATTTCAAGAAAACCAGACCAGAACACATGAAACTTTCCTTATAATATGCATACAATTTAAACACAAGATATTATATTCCTTATTGTCTTTATAAAATTTTGAATATAACTTGAATAGGTACTAAAAAACAGACAACAGATAGATCCTTAACATCCCCTGAATTCTTAATCAGATAGTAAAAATAAGTAAAAAAAGTATCTCTCTCTATAATTTATATATTAGAGTGACATGGACAGAACCTTCAGGTTTCAGGCAGAACAAAATCTTCCTTATCACTTGACTTGTCCCAGAGAGAGAGAGAGAGAGAGAGAGAGAGAGAGGAGAGAGAGAGAGAGAGAGAGAGAGAGAGAGAGAGAGAGAGAGAGAGAGAGAGAGAGAGGAGAGAGAGAGGAGAGAGAGAGAGAGAGAGAGAGGAGAGAGAGAGAGAGAGAGAGAGAGAGAGAGAGAGAGATGAGAGAGAGAGAGAGAGAGAGAGAGAGAGGAGAGAGAGAGAGAGAGAGAGAGATGAGAGAGAGAGAGGGGTAGGTCTCCTGTCCCCTTGCCCAGTCCTTCTTAGCTGTCTTCTACAATACATGGGAGACACAAAAACATGTTTCATATGGCCCATGTCTAAGAGATGGCTTAAAGATTGACTGTTAACTGACTGGTTGCATGGTTAGCACAAACCACACAAGAGTGATTGGTGAAATTCTTATATCACAATGTGTCTGTGAACTCACAGTCCTTTATGGATATCCCAATCTTAACTTACCTTTCCTTGTCAAGAAAAATATAGAGCTAATTACACCAACATTACTGATGGCATACGCATAATGCTTAAAGGGGAAACAATCAAAACCTTTTACTGCCGAAATACTAACCTTTGCTTTTTTTGGACTGCTTTTTTCCTCTTCTCCTGCAGTATCAGTCTCTGCATTGGTGTTTGTGCTGGTGGACATGCCCATGCCCTCTGGTAGGTCCCCAAACTTCTGAATGAGCACCCGCAATTGCTCCACAGATGTGACCACCAGCTCAAACATATCTATGCTTGGCAGGTAAGGTGTAGGATCATGAATGGGAAGGAGTTCCTTTGGTGGTGAAGGAGATCTTTCTTTGGTCTTATTCTCACTACACTTGGTATTCTCTATATCTTCTTCCTTTTTGACTGGATCATCCCACTGGGTTTCTAAACCCAAGATTGCATCTTCCACTTTAGTAACATTACTTTCATCATGATCCCATTTTTCCTCTTTTATTTCAACTTCTCTTTTGATTTCTACTTTTATCTTACTTTCAAGCTCATCTTTGGTCTTCACAATGTCATCTTTCAAATTGCCATTTTCAATGCCTTCATCTTTATCTGTACCATTCACAAGAGATTCACTTTTCAGATCATTTTCCTTTACATTTGTTTTTTCAAGATGTCTTTTCATTTCAGGAACACAGTCACCATTTTGAGTTACACTACCCTCCTCACTCACAGCTCTATCAGCACCATTGTATGTCCTCTCCTCAGAGGTTTCTCTTGACTCCTCACCCAAAGTTAGTCTTTTGTTAGTCACTGGAATGTCATCTCCATTGAGAGCTAACTTTTGCTGTAAATGAAGGAATAATTTCATGTCAAATGAGACCCATTCTGAAGTCATGCAATGCAACTTCATTAAAACAATAATTCAATAATGTCACGTCTAAATAAAACATTATCTATATATCAGGTTGACATCCAAATTACAGGCAAGCACCCAAGACATGTATACATGCACACATACTCACATGCACTGTTTGGAACTCTTGTCTCTAGGAAAGGTCCAGTTCTCACCACACTACATTTAGTGCATACCTTATTTACAACACTCAAGCACAAACCTTGAAAATTTTTATTTGTCACCCTTACCTTTAAACAACAGACACATTCATCCAGTCAATCAATACCATACTGTTCATGAATCATTGCTATTCACTCACTAATTAACTTTGCCATTTTCATACATTCTACAGCACACCCATCTGAGGTTTCCTTGTTTTTATTTCTCTTGCTTTCTTCACTTCTACCACTGACATTATGGTTATTCAACTCTTCTAGTACATAACACAAACACTCACTTTTTCTTTTGTGTGTACAGCTCGATGGCCCTTCAAAGCAGCAATATTCTGGAATGTCTTCCCACACAGTTCACATGTTGGCTTCTGGAAAACAATATTCTAACATTATAAAATACTTATTAGGTACTGAGAACTTTGTAATTATTTGTGTACCTCCCACAAAAAAAGCGTGGCCTAGACAGTCAAAAGGCTGGAAAATTTATCATGTTAACTAAATAAGATAAGTAAGTTAAGAATGAATAAGTAACTATATACAGCACATATGCACACATGTTTATCAAAATCCAATTAGAGAGCTGGAGAAAATAAAAGTACTTGTAATATGAAGAATATGAAAATTCTTGTCACTAGGCAATACATGACTGCCTCTTGACATTAGATAAATCAAGGTATCAAAGCACCAGCTTGTATAAGTCTTTCATTTTCACATGTACTATAGGGCATGAATATTTCTACCATTACAATAAGTGTATAGTGTATCATCCTTGTGTTATCCCTCTTATACTATATTTCTTTCAATAACAAACATAGGCTTCTCCCACTACCATGATATCAGAAGGAGTCTAAAGCTTGCCATGATGATGATTGGCTGAAAATGATCTGTTTCAAGGGTGTACAAAACACTTGTGTTCACACTAAATTCGCTCTTATTGTCCACTATATGTAGACAGAGAAGCTGCCAAATAAATAAATAAATAAAATGTCATTTCCTCTCATGGTGTATCAGGATTCAGGCGTGAATCTGGTACACACACACACACACACACACACACACACACACACACACACACACACACACACACACACACACACACACACACACACACACACACACACACACACACACACATCTGTAAATGTGTTTAATTTAATGTTATCAATTATTTTCTACGATCATCATTATTATTATTATTATTATTACTATTATTATTGTTATTATTACACACACACACACACATGCATGATGGACTTACTCCATGAACTATAACTTCAGATGTTCCTGCATCAAGCACAACACCTGAGCATTATTATTTGTAGATTTATCTAAAGGTTGAGATAATGAGATTAATCACACAATTATTTAGTAAATCAGTATAACTACTTAAAGAAAATGTTGATTTAATACAAGTAGTGAAGATACTTGTAATAGTTTTCTTAACATTATGATTCTTAGAGAGAGAGAGAGAGAGAGAGAGAGAGAGAGAGAGAGAGAGAGAGAGAGAGAGAGAGAGAGAGAGAGAGAGAGAGAGAGAGAGAGAGAGAGAGAGAGAGAGAGAGAGAGAAATTAATTTTATTTCCTAAGGGACTAAACACTGACTGCAACAATGCATTCAGGGAGCTCGGGTTGAGTGAATACTTAAATATGAGTAAAGAATGAAATCCATAGTCAAATCCCACCCCCTACCCCACAGACTCCAATCAAGCTAATTTTCTTATATGTGATGGCTCCACAAGTGGGAGGAACTTAAATTTGTTAGTAAAAGAAATATACTTTAGTCAATTTTCCATAACTACCTGTGCATGGATATAAAGTGTTACAGAAAACAGACTAATAGTGGGTAACATCAGGATGATACACTATACAGTTCTGATAATAGGAGTACCAATGCCTTGTAGTACATGACAATTAGCAGGTACCTTCTTTCCTCCCCGTCTGGTCCTTGGGTTTTTTTGTTGTGCTCGGGTGAGGCTTTCAGGCTGGGCTGGCATGGGACTATTGCTGGCTGCCAACTCATCCTCTTCCCCTTCTTCAGCAGCACCCACCTCCTCTGGTCTCTCTGTCATTTCCTCCTGATCACTCTCATCAGAGTCAGAGATCACTGCCCACTTTCTTTTTGGTTTTGGCTTTGGTTCATCATCAGAGGAAAGACCCAGGTCATCCAGGTCATCATTGTACCTGGCCCGTGGTTGCTGCCTAAGATTGACTGGTCGACTCCTACAGTTAAAACCAACCTCCTCCTCAGGATCCACAACCCCTACCTCTGCCCCTGCCTCTCTTTCTTTTCCTCTTTTTACCTCTTGCACCTTCCCACTCTGCTTCCTCCTCATATTTCTGTAAAAACATTTGTGACAGAATAAGACATGTTCAGCACACTCAACTGAAACAGGATTCCAGTTTTACACCAAAACATCACATTATTCACAATATATAAAGATAAAAATACTTAGAAAATATTCTTACCTGTCTATACTTTCTCATCATTTTCCTGTGTTCCTTAACTTTTTCTAGAGGCAGTATGCTTCCTTCCACCACTTCCTCAGTCTGTACTTTCACCTCAGGGGAAGGAACTCGAGCCCGCCTGTATATTCTAAGGTTCTGCCCACAAAACTGAGGGAAGTGTAAGTAGTCATTGCCATCTCGGTCCTGGCCCAGATAGTACTCTCGCTGGTCTGCCTCAGTCTGTTCTGCTATCACTTCCTGAACAGTTTTGTGGTTGTTCTGTGATGAGAAATACAATGTAGTATTATAACTTTAGAGAAAATATTCTCTTCACTTTATTCTGTTAGTATCATGTGAGAACATGATTAAGACTTTAACTAGTTTGTTACAAGTATCACACTAGGTATGGAGGAAGACATACCACTATATCCTGATAAATGATGTTTACATTAACAAATATCTAGTATATACTTGAAGTATTCCCTAAATGCAGTAGATTCATTATCCATGAAAAGGACCTAGCAAATCTACACTACCTTACATAGAAGGAAGAATACTTACTAGAAGAAAGTCACAAAGAGATTTAAGAAGCCATACACGCTGGTGGTATGTCATCTCGTGGAACAACTGGCGATCAAAGGGATTTGTGGGGCCACACACCAGCCAAAATTGAGGCTCAATCCCCATTTGGTCAAATACCTGAGTTGAACACAATGCAAATCATTAGTTGCTATCTCATCATCCTTCCTTATGTATAGTATCTAGCCTTTATCTACATCTGCATTTTCAGTAACACAAGAAGGATCTTACCTTTTGAGCGTCACGATTCTCCCGGTAATAGCACCTGTACCACAGCAGTGTTTTGTGGGCAAGTTTTCTGGCCCAGACTTTGTATGGCATATAAGGTTTCTCACTGAGTTTCTGCCTTTGTTGTGGAGAAGAGAGGAGAGAAGTGAGCAGCATGGCCAGAGTGCGTGATGCGCGGGGCATAAGCAACATGCGCTCCAACTCATACTGAGGGACCTCATAGATGTTAAGGGTCTTCAGTGTCAGGAAGATGAAGTGGCCTATCTGTGGCAGCTGAAAGTTGATGACAACAATAAATAGTGATTCAAAGGCAATAAACTTCAATTTGTGAACTATATCATTTTGAGTAAACAAAAAGCCTGAACTGCTACATTATATCATGGTTCAATGGAGCCAAGTTTTAGCTTGCTAAATAAGTAATTTAGAAGTACCACACTTTGGTTTACGTGCTAAATAACAACGACACACCTCCCACATTGCTCTCATATGTGTTTCATGTGGTTCTTTCATCAGCATCTTCTCCCAATCTATGACCTCCTGCTCACGGTCACGCTTAGCTTGCCGCATGGCCTCCATCTTCCTCTTCTTTAGTTCTTTGTCCCGCTGCACTCGGCACCCACGCACACGATACATGACATATGAGAAGAAGTTATCCCCTGGAAAACACCAAATAAACAAGATGAAATTACATACATTATAGCAATTAACATTACTTTAACCATACCATAAGTTACACATTTAAGCATTTTCATCCATTCATTACTTGCTATATTGAAAAGAAAAAAAAAAAAAATTACAATGTAGACAAACATGAGATAAAAAAAGGTCAAAGAAACTAAACAAAACATTAAATGTTCCTTCAAAGACTGCACTTACCATTAACTGAAATTTTGGCTGTCTTATTGCGGTGTTTCTGAGTGATGTCTTCTGGCGGCTGACCAGAGGTTTTCTCCAGAGAACACAAATCTCGGACTTCTCTATAAGGGGCAGCAACCCAGCAATATTACAGTATTATTTTTTTTACAAAATTCAATGAAAAATTTAAGCAACTATCAATTAACAGTAATTTCAATATAAGCCAATAAGTACAACTACTGATTTCATTCATACATGTTAACTTACTTTGGAAGAAGAGCAATTTTCTGCTCCATCATGTGCTCAAGACGCAAACCCTTTTTGGAAATGGAGTTGGCAGGGCCATAGTAGCGATAGGCATTTTCCAGCATGGTCCTCAGGTCACCAATAAGATCAGTGATTGATGAATATTCTCCATCCAGAAGATTAGCCTTGACTGTCAAAGTTAATGAAAAGATTGGAATAAGTTTTTACTTATGTTAGTACCTACAGTCAAGGGTCCTCTATCCAGACTTTATATTTGGTAAGGTTGAGGGTGTAATACAAAAACTTCATTAACATAAAGGCACTTAGCTCACTTTTCTTCAGCCACAGAGGTTTCTTCACTACTTCCAAGTAGTCCTTGTTTTTCTCAGACTCCATGTCAATGGGCTCCATGAAGGGGGCATTACTTCCTTTCTGGTAGTCTGACATCAGCTCCATTAAAATTCTGAGGAGTAAGTTAAAGCAGAAACATAAATTATCTATTATACCTATTATATTTAGCATTACATTTTAAGGAGATTGCCTTTGCATTGCTAAATGACTTCAATGAAAACAGGTTTTCAACTCAATTGTGATTAGAAGTTTCTGGTATGTCATTAACTTACATGTATTCCTAGAAAATCACACAAATTTCCTACAAAAATCTGATGATATCTAAAATTTACCTGTATATCCCATAACTTGTCTTTATCCCCACCCACCCATTCTCTCTAAAAAGACTCTTCTGTATCACCCAAAACTTGCCTGTATCCTAAGTTGAGCTCATCACTAAGGTGATCGGTCTTGGTTTTAGTGACAACACGTTTCTTTGGTGTGACAGGGTGATGCACCAGAAGGCCACCCCCCCCACTCTTATTTACCAGGCCAGTGAGGTTCTGAAGGCCAGGTGAAGGGGTGGTGGCTGCCTTGTTTGAGGAGTGGGACGGAGTAGAAGAGTTTGATGATGGTGAAGAACATGACCCACTGATGATGTCACTCACCCCAGAGTAAAGGGAGAATGAGGACTTCTTAGACTCCTCATCCTAATGGAATGGAAAATACTGATATGCATACATATGGTTAAAGCACAATAAAGTAATATAATCTAATCTAATGCCTAAATGGAATTTCCTCAAGAATGTAGTCATGACAAGTTTCCATTTGTTTCTCTCTATACATTCCAACCTTGCACACTTAATCTTTTCAATCTTTTATCCTTCTTTTATATTGGATATTCCAACATTCTGTTATCCAGTTCTTTACAGATATTTCACATCAGCAGCATCACTGCACTACTCTGTTGTGGTTATCTCGTCAGGAGAGGTCATAGGAACTTATCAAACAAATAGGCAGATTAAGACATACATACCAGCTGACATTAATGGAATGCACTGTTGACATAGCAAGTTTACAATGCACATATCTAGGATGTGGCCTGTTCCACACAACCCTAAATCCATAAAGTATCCAGGATAAATGAAACTTTACTACTGCATCCCTAAAAAGTCAATAAAAATAAGAATGATAATAGACACTCTATAGCTGGAAACTTTGAACCCGATATATGTGAATAGGGTAAGACGACAAGCCAAAACACACCTTCCCCTCAAGCGGTGAGACTGTAGCTGACACATTCTCTTCTGCTTCCTCCTTGTTGTTGCCACTCTCTATTTCTTCCTCTATCTCCTCTTCACCCATGTCTTCATCTTCTGAATCCTCATCTTCATCACTGTAGTCACTTACCTCCCCATCTTCATTCACAGTATTCTGATGTGGGGAAGAAATATTGCTGATGCATTTCACATAATAAGATATATATATATATATATATATATATATATATATATATATATATATATATATATATATATATATATATATATATATATATATATATATATATATATATATATATATATATACATACACAAGGTTTAACACAAGTTTCTACAGATGTTGCTAGAGGTGAAAGAACAAGTTATTCTAAGTAAAAAATGTTCTATGCACACATGCATTTTGAGGCGTTGTTTAGCCGTGTTGAGAAATGCAAGTCTGTCCGGGTGAAAGATACAATGGCTGGGCCTGGCAGGTAACTATAGCAGTGAAACACTAAGTCCACATACTCCACATTACTGTGAGTATATGATATTGCCAGGAGTTCTTTTTTGGTCTCAAAATAATACAATACAAACTAAACATGTTTACTGTCACTGTCTCAGCAGAAAATTAGTAAGATTAGTAATTGGTTGATTTGATACTAGCCTCACTCAATCCATCCATCCATCTCATTATTTGAATACATTAAAGCTCCAAAACTTGTAGAAATCATGATTGAATAATTCACAATTTCACCAATGGACATCCACATCAACATATCCTGTCATGGCCAGGCCCAGCCATTGTATCTCTCTCCCAGCCACACTTGAATTTCATAACACAGCTAAACAAGACCTCAAAATGCATATGTGCATATAACATTTTTTATTTCATGTAGTAAACCATAATGCATTGGTGAATAAAGATACTAAAATACACAAACAGGAAAATCAGCCATGAAAAAGCCTCGACTCAACATTTTCCTATTCCAAAGACTGTCTGGCTTCAATCATATAAATCAATGGTCAAAATGTTCATAAATGTAGGCAGCTAATTTTCAAAAAAATAAATAAATAATAAAAAAAAAAAAAAAAAAATCAGGTGAATTAAAGTTTTCATACTAATTTTAGAGAAAATTTCTTATCTCAATCTGAATAATTTTCTATTATATCAATTTTAATTTTACTATATTAACAATTAACCAGTTACATCCAATGAATGTAACAATCTAAACATTTGCAAACAAAATAGCAACACATTCAAGATTTTAAACTCATAAAAAAGTAAATATAACAGTGAGGTGACCAAAAGAATAAGACACATTAATTTCTATGATCTTAGTTGACATCAAAATGACGGACCTTTTTCTCACCTGCTTTATATCATCCTGACTAGTCTTCTGCAGTGTTTCCTTACTTGCTGGGGAGAACTGTGGCTGTGAAACAGGGGATGATGATGTACTCTGGCTGTCCTGACATTCTGAAAGCTGGTCATAACCTTCCTCATCCTTCGACGATGTCGATTCACTGCCATTCTGCTCCGCTGGGAAAGGGGAACTACTAATAAAGGTGTCCTCTGGCTGCCACTCCTTGGCAGCTGTTTCTCTGTTCTCTGGATCAGTAGCATCCATGATGGTCCCTTATAGCCTGCATTGCCCTCATCACTCACTCAGTATATCCTTCCTGTGAATAGATAAAGGAGAAACTAATGAAATTATCATTCATATATATATATATATATATATATATATATATATATATATATATATATATATATATATATATATATATATATATATATATATATATATATATATATATATATATATACACACACACACACAACAAAAGTCCCATCTTTCAGCATCCGTTTCACTGGTGTTTCGGCACTTTTGCAAAACAGTCTCATTCTGAAAGTTACCTGATCTTTTGTCACTTTCCAAAAAGGTAATGGTATATGGGAAGTTTAAAAATGGCACTGGAATGCCACGACCATCTGCAGTCATATGTAGGCCCTACTGCTACCCACAGCATCCCTGGGTACGACAATGTGAGTGATGCATATGAGAATATTTTGGGTATAAACTTGGTATATATGAATAAAGTACTAGACTGAGTAGGTGGAAAAGGAATATTAGCAATCCAAAGCATAACAGGCACATAGTGAAAAAAAAATACATAGATAAATAAGAATATGAAAACAAGTCTACTATGTTTACACCAACATGTTTTGTCTTTCCACACTTTGTGAGCAGTTGCATTCAAAAGTGTGTGGAAGTATGTAATGACAAGCATTACTCTGGTTTTAATGTACTGTATTCACATCAGTGTGCATGGTTGATAAATATAATACATTCTAGAATGCATCTGTTTTGTCTGTAAGCCAAAGTCTGCAGACAGTATCCAGTATCACTCAGCAGACCCTCACACTCCACTAGATTACAATCTAGTTCTACATCCTTATATTACATTTATGTATATTGTTTTCTAGAAAAATGCCTAGAAATGTTTGTGATTTCTATATAAATATTCCTTAGAAATGTTTGTTTATGTGTTCTGTAAATAAATAAATATATAAATAGTAGCCTATGTTCTTATTTATCCACTGCTAATATGGCTGATGAAATTCACATCTGATCTTCTGGAATATTCAATCTTTCAGCACCTGTCTAATTCCGTGGATGCCAAAACACAAGAATTTTATTATATATATATATATATATATATATATATATATATATATATATATATATATATATATATATATATATATATATATATATATATATATATATATATATATATATATATATATATATATATATATATATATGGGTAACTCAATACCATTGGATGGCCTTGAGGAAATTTATCTTAAAGTCAAACCTACATCCTATTTCAAAAAAATATCTGGGGGATGAAATCATGTGCTCCAAACACACAAACCATCCAGCACCACAAGACAAGGACATTTAACAAAATAATGATGATAACAATATTCATGAAGTCTGTCTATCACAGTAATAAGGTTAAATTCTGAAATAAAACTAGCACCATTCAATGTGGAATGACTAACAACCCTTATACAAAATAGCAAAATTTAAAAAAAATATGACACTATAAAAACAATCACTAAGATGCTACATTCCATGAGACACTAAGTCAAGTACTTATGTTGGTTTATTTCTAGATTATGTTGGCTTTGTTCTGAAATTACTGCATGCCTTCTACGAGCAATGCCAAAACTACTGTCTTTGTTATTCTCCTCCAAAGCAATTTATGTGGTTTCATCCCACATGGGTGTAAAGTATCATAAATCTGATGCATGTAGTGCAACTGAGGTGTGCAAGGATGAAATATATGATTAGGGGGAAGTGAAAGTTTTTCTACTGAGGTCCTTGAGGAAATTCCAAGGCATGTGCATTAGAATAAATAAAAGCCATAAAATGATATATAAGTTTAACATGCTTGAATGTGCATTAACTCTGAGCATTGAAAACTGTCTTAAAGATTCTACAGATATCAAACAACTTACAGCAAAATATCATGACTGCTTAGATATAGTCTTGGCATATGTGTAGAATAAGTGAGACAGATCTCTCATGATTCACTTTGCCCAAAATGTTTGACAGTCATGACGTATGCATTTTACAATTTAAATTGGAATGCAATAAGCTATCATAATCTTGACAGACCACCATATGAGACACTGGGATACAGGGTCACACATCTTGTCATCCATGCTGATACATCTGACTATAAGGGGTATTCATGTGCACTTCTGATAATTTCAATGCCATGATTTACAGCATACCTAAGACAAGAACAATGTGATACCTCTTCTTCACCATCATCGATAACAATTTTCGCTCTGTGAATTTAACTGATCATAAGCTCTTCTGAGGTGGTTCCTAAGAGGACTAGGAAACAAAAACATTAAAGAAATAACATTACAGTATCCTTGCTACAACAGAGAATATATATATATATATATATATATATATATATATATATATATATATATATATATATATATATATATATATATATATATATCAGAGGCTTTAGTTACTGTTGCTACAAAGCAAAACACCTATGGCCATGGCTCTTAGCATGAATTCTCTGCACAAAGTATAATAGGTTGTAAGGGTTCTCAGTATAAGTAAGAAAGCATTACACTTTTTTTTCAGTATAGTCTTTTATCCATAGATTGAAAACTAAACAGAGTTTCTGCACACAACAATTCATTCCTTGTGCCTTTTGAAAAAAAAAAAAAAAAAAGACTTTTTGCACCAACAAAAAAATCTGATGTCTGTGATATGTTGCACATGAAAAAAATCTAAATAAATCACAATGAAACACTACAATAAGAATTATATGAGCTTATACTAGCTATTAGTGAGTCATCTATAGGAATTGTCATTGTTCCATGGTAGGCCTTAACTTGCCTGGAACCGCCACCTTACCGGCACCTATACATTATAATGAGTTCCAATATTTACTTAAGAAGCCTTAAATACATAAAAATTGAGACGAAATGGTGAAACCATGGGTCAGGGCTGACTGTGACCTCTAGCACGTGGCTTTGTAGGTCTAGGACAGACTTGACCTGACACACGCGGTCACCTACCACGGTTACGTCACTCATTCATCCCCAGTCAGCTGTTTCTTGTTTACACTCACTCCCTCGCCACCTCGAAAATGATGAGGGAGTGAGAGCCCCCTCGGACTTTCCTGTAAATCCCACTTGTAAAAACTCGAGCCAGTATTCTCAAATGGCTTTCACTCCTGCACTAACGCAGTTAAGGTCCTCCACAGCGCCTCCGGTGGGTTACAGGGGGGTCAAAAGGGGTGAAATATGGGCAAAACCTCTGCCTGCTCTCACCTCAAGTTGCACAAAACGGTGAGGTTGTTTGGGCTGCTTTTGGCTGCTCCCCACAATCCTTCACTAACTTGTTCCTTATCCATATTTCCCTTTCCGAAGTCACATGTATCGCTTGGTTTCAAAGTTATGTTGCGTTAATATTTGTCTTCCAGGTATGTAGATAATGTTATTTATTGGTTGCACTTGTGATTTTGGGACTACTTAGTGTTGTGGAAGTGATGTCATGAGGTGAAACAGTGTCCTGCGGTGATGAGATGATGGCGGGAACTTTGATTTTAACCCTGAATTCTTTACTGTACCTTACAATAGGTATATGTATATTTTTCTGGGTTCATATATACCCAAATAAATATCCTAAACTTTTTCTGAATGACGAAAAGAACAGCAGGACTGAAAATAAATCGGGTTTCTAAAAGTCGATCACAGCTTTTGGCAGAGTTGTCAGATAGTAAATATGTTCGACTACCTTAACAAAGCTTACGTAATCTTTAAATAGCGACAACGATAAGGGGAATTAAAATACGCGAACTTCCTGTGATTACTGTATGATACTAGAGTTTCTAAAATGACGAAATATCTCAGCCCTAAACCTTACACTGAGTCACCGATTATAGGGAAAGGAGGAATAACACTGTAATAGGCATCTCTCCGCAGGTCCTCCATTGAACTGAATAAACAAATTCACGTAGTCGAAAGTTGTAGGATGCTAAAGATACATAAAAATGGAGAAAAAGCAGATATGAAACATTTGTGAAAGTGATGGCATATATAGTAATGTAACAAAATAAATAATTACACAAAATATTAAAAAAAAAAATGTAAACTAAACACTGCAGATGAAATAGCTGCACCAGTATCGCAATGGTAATACTATGACTGAAAAATATGATTAGGACAAATGAAATACACAATAATATAGATAGTAAGGTAGTCGAGCTGTGGCCTTTGAGAAAAAGAGTGAGATAGGGTTGGGGTTGGGGAGATAGGTAGGGCTGGAGGAGGGAGGGCCTTGGTGTACTGGTAAGGGTGAGAGGGAGGACTGGAGGAGGGAGACTGGGAGAGTGGTAGAGAGAGAGAGTGAGAGAGGGAGAGGTAAGAGTAGACAGCAGCAGCTCATGTCACTGTGCCGCGAGCTGAGGTGAGGGTTGTGTGCTGCTGGTGTTGGCGGCTGGGTAAGCAAACTTTGTGCTGAATTACCTCTATATTACCGTCTTTCATTTCCAGGAGATGAGAGACTTTGAGATATGAATGTGTATGGGTTATGCAGGTTGAATAATTGATGATTAGCAACTTTTATCATTGCAATATACCTGATTTTTAGCTACTATTTATAAGTATATATTTGGTTTGATATTTATTGGAAGTGTTTCGTCATTTCTTTCAAATTTTAGTGTTGTGTTGAAGATAATTTCTTTGTTCGACAGAAGACTTATATTACCTACTCCTTAACTTTCCTTATTACAAAACGGAGTGTTTCGTATGCTTAAGAATGCATTTCATGGACTCTAATTTGTATATTAATGACTTGACATAGTTTTAATAATAATAGCATTTCCATTTATAGCCATGGTATGTTAGTACAATCACCCCGAACTTTCTAAGCTTATGGAGCTGTAGGTAACAAATCTGCTTATCTACGTTGTCTTTTGCTGTGATTTAATTAATTGCACCAATGTTATGTGCACCTGTGGAGTACACGGTTGAACCACACACCCTACCTGCATCATCTGATCACATTTTCCAAAGCATCTCACCAGCATCTCTGATTCCAAGCTTCCCTAATCATATGTCTGCGTTATGTCACAAGGGAATGTCATTATATATCATGATTCTTAAGTTACTAATGATTGTTTTGTTTTAAGCATAACTTGTGCAAAGGGAAATGTAATAAGGGGATGTGTTAGGTAGTACCTCTCCACCTGCTTGTTTTGTTAAAGGTGTGTGTTGTGATGTGCCTGCCTCAGCTGTGTGTATTTGTGTGGTCTGCTTATCTAAAATATCTAGAGTTTTTAGTGCATTTATTTAATTTTCCACTTTATTTTCCACTCATGCTTATTGGAAGATTATAGCAGTGGTACTCTCATCTTTGACATACTAAAGTTTTGTTAGTGTTATTATTATACCCTCATTATTGTGGATATTTATTTGTTCATGATTGTATTAATTATTCCTTCTTGCAGAGTTACAGTATTATTTCTTTATTAGATTGTTTATTGTAGTGTCTATCAATCCATATAAACCAATAAGTTAGTTTAGTGTGTGTGTGTGTGTGTGTGTGTGTGTGTGTGTGTGTGTGTGTATATTCTAATGTAATTTTCAAGGTACTGTTGCATGCTCTCTCTCTCTCTCTCTCTCTCTCTCTCTCTCTCTCTCTCTCTCTCTCTCTCTCTCTCTCTCTCTCTCTCTCTCTCTCTCTCTCTCTCTCTCTCTCTCTCTCTCTCTCTCCACTATGTGCCATTCATTAGTGTTCAGTGTAAAATTTCTTGTACTGAAGGCTCATGAATGGTATTTTACTTTGATATCCCTTAGACATGTAACATCAGATTAGCTGCATAACTCACTCTTTTTTTTTTTTCCAGATTGGCATATTTTTGTGCAACATTTCTGCACCTCACCAATTTTATTCTTTTCCCTGTGAGAGCTAATATTATGGATCTTTACCCAGGATATATCTCATTGAAATAATGGGCGTGCATCCCTGTATTTATTTATTTACTTATTATTTATTCATCTATTTATTTGTTTATTTTATTTGTGTATGTATCTTTATTTATTACATGATTTAATTTATTGATTTTATTTATTATTATTGTTGTTATTATTATTATTATTATTATTATTATTATTATTATTATTATTGTTATTGTTATTATTATTATTATTATTATTATTACTGATATTATTTTATTCATTTATTTGTTCTATTTTATTGTATTCTTTTTAACTTTTTTATTTTATTTAATTTTTATTTATTTATTTACTTATTTATATTTATTTATTTTAATCAATTAATTAATTAATTAATTAATTAATTAATTGATTAAAATAAATAATTTAATTAATTAATTAATTAATTTATTTATTTATTTATTTTTATTTGTATTTTATTTTATTTATTTATTTTATTTACATATTTATTTATTTATTTAATTTAATTTTATTTTTATCTATTTATTTATTTATTTATTTATTATTTTATTTTTATCTATTTATTTATTTATTTATTTTATTTATTTATCTATTTTTTTTTTTTTTTTTTGAGGGCAAAACAGCACCTCATTGGATTTTTATTCTGTGTAATTTTCTGCAGGTCTAACACTGGAATGAAATACTCTCACAGGTGCTCCTTGCATGTGTGATACATATTAAAGATGCTGTCTATGTCGTGCATTTCATGTATTATGGAGAATTTCAACATTCTCATTCATGTCAGGCATTACACCTTAGCTTGACATTTTGTGGTCATTTGCATGATTTTTTTTTTTAGCTAGTTCCTTGGAAAGTTATTGATATGCACTTGTTTTGCTAGTATATTTATAATCTTTCCTATGGTTTTGTTGTGTTAAAGTTATCATTCATATTATAGCTTTCCTTTTATTTATCTTTTCTTTTCATTGTATTTCAAGCATGGCTAACATGATGGATGTGTTAAGATAATTTTGCTTTTTTTATTTGTTTATTTTTATTTGCTTGTAAAGGTGTTTATCTTTTCAGGTTTGCCACTGTTTTTATTATTTTTAGTTGAAATTAATTTTAGTTTCATATGTGAGCTTTTAGCCATTTAGTTACAGTATATTAACCATCAAGTGGCTAGTTTTCCTAGTAAGCATTTCTGCTCTTCTAAAAATGTATTATAATGTTTAGCAGCTCACATCCAAATTGTGAATAAATTGCACAAACAAAATATGAACTAAATTGGTTAACTTTTAATGGGTTAAACTGTATATAAACTAAGTATAACATAGCCACTAATGCTTCCTGCTCCCACAGTACTTCATGGCAAGCAGGGGACGGACTCGGGGTGGAGGGCGGGGGCGAGGGCGGGGGAGCAGAACGCCTGATCCCTCCTTCAGGTACACCTTGAACAGAACGGTGAGCCTACCTAAGTTAATTTTTGTCTTTTTTTTTCCATATATATATATATATATATATATATATATATATATATATATATATATATATATATATATATATATATATATATATATATATATATATATATTATCTGTTTCTCTTTAAATTTGATTATCCTCTTTTTCTTTCACCTTTTGATATGCATTCTTTGCACATATTTTCCTTTTATTTCTAGCCAAAACATTTGATTAATGTATATGTACTAGCATTATAACTGCCATTTGTAATTAGAATTTGGAATTCTATATTGTAAATGTAATTCTTTATGGTTAATTTCTGATATAGAATAGAGTTTGGTAAACATTAGAAAACTACATAAAAAAAACCATTTGCAATAGTAGTATTAGGTCTCAGTGGGTATTATAACTATTGTAGAATATGTCTATACCCCTGATGCATTAGGGCTTGGTGGGGCTTTTCTCAACCCATAAGGGAGGTAGCTACAATAGAAAAATCTGTGTCTGTCCAGCATTCCCTAATTGCTTGGTCAAACTCTCTCATGTCACTTCTCCTCCAATATTTTATATGTTTAAAGAATTGCTTTCTCACTTGCATTTTGTCCATAAATTTAACTTTTCATAAGAAACTTGTTTTTATTCAGATATAATGGTTCTAGTCCTACTCGGTGTAAGCTACTCCACAATATGTTTTGTTCGCTGTTGCACCCACATCAAAATTCTCATGAATATTCATATTGCTTATTCCATCTTGTTTTCACAATCTTCCAATATATATAATTTATCTGCAATGAATGTATTTTATGACCATAGCCTTACATTCCATGTCCACATCATTGATACATGCCTCAAAATAAGGAAAATAAATTTCTTTACTCCCATATTTGCATGCTTTCCATTTATAATTCTTTAACAGCTGTGTCTCTTATAACTTCTTCTATGGCCTCCTTTTTACCCAACATTTATTCAAAGTACAAAAAAACTCCTTCACTGCTTCAATATTTAACTTTGGAGGCAGTGATTCTGTTTTCAGTACATGATTGATTTTTGGCATATTCACTGAAATTATTATTTTTTTACTCATTAATTGATTCTACAGCTATTTGTATTTTCTATATGCATGCAAAATAGGCACATGTAAATAGGCTTATATATGTTTTCTCCAAAATGGTGAGATCTTTGTTCCTCTTTGTATTATGAATTCAAAGACTTTTTATCTCTTAATATGTGCCAGTGAAATATAGTTTAAAAGTGTCATTCCTTTTCTTCTTTCTTAAATTATTAACAAAGCTCTCTATTGTCAGACACTTTTGCAGAATTTCATGAAATTAATATGGTATAATGAGAGTCATGTTATATTAGCTTCATATTTTGTAAACCATATCTAATGTCTGAAAATTTAAGATAAATATTAGAAGCTAGAAAAAAGATATATATATATATATATATATATATATATATATATATATATATATATATATATATATATATATATATATATATATATATATATGGAGAGAGAGAGAGAGAGAGAGAGAGAGAGAGAGAGAGAGAGAGAGAGAGAGAGAGAGAGAGAGAGAGAGAGAGAGAGAATAGTTGAAAACATTTCATGTAAACCAGTGGTTTAAAGCAATGATAGTCAACCTGGGAGTGTGGTGCACCCCAGGGTGCAGGAATTTTTTCAAAGGGTACTTAGAAATACTAGAGTGGGTACATGGAGGGGTACAGTTGGCTACACTCCTGCGAGGTCCACCCAGCATTGTCAAGACTGGTGAGATTGTAACCACAAAGCACTACAAGCAGTGGGCTTTGCTCAAAGCATCCATTTGAAGGGAGGGAGAAGTAAGGAGGGGTGGGGTGGTTTGCTTGAGGTAAGAGAGATCTGATGAGGGTAGAGGGCTGCCTTTCTCACCCTTTCTCACCTCTCCCTCCCATCAATGAATGTTTCAAGTGAAGCTTACTATTTCTGGTGTTCCATGGTTACAATCTTGTCAACCTTGACAGTGCTGGATGGACCTCATGGGAGTGTGGCCAACTGTACATTATATGGACACTGTGTATAAGAGTGCACTTTATAAAAGTTATTTCAGGAAAAATTTGTCTCGTGTAAGAAAGTAATTTGAATTGGGATTGAAGTATTACAATTTTATTTAGTACAGTATTATATTAGTATATTACACTCAGGTACGACTCACATTCTACAGGTTTGATATGTGTTACTTTGTTTCATTATACATTTAGCACCTGTGTAACAGTAATTTAGGTCTGAGGAGCCATTTTCTATGAGAGGTGTTCAGTGAGTTCATGGCCTAACATAGAAGGAGGGAAGGCAGGAGCCTGCCATGGCTGGAATGCATTCATACGTGTTCCAACAAGTAATGCATGGGTTGGTATCCTTCCAACATTTTTTATTCAGTTCATCAGTGACCTTTTTTGAGTGAGGATGGCACCTTCTGCCAAGAGAAAAGCAGATCCAGAGGGATTCTTGGCTCAGTGAAGCAAAATGAAATGTGGGTTCCTTACTTCACTCCAGAAACCAATGCCAATTCTAAGCAATGGAATCATCCCTCCTCTCTGACACCACAAAAATTCAAGGTCACAAAGTCATCCCAAGTCATGGTGACATTGTTCTGGGACCTTGAAGGGATCCTCCTCATGGACTTCTTGGATCATGGTTGCACCATTAATGGACCATGCTATACTGATCTACTGGTGACGGTTTGGGCAGCTCTGCTTGAGAAATGCCGAGGGAAAATGACCTAAGATGTTCTTCTCTTGCAGGACATCGCTCATGTACATGAGAGGATGATGGCCATAAACAAAGTGGTGTCTTACAGTTTTGAATTGTTGCCCCCATCCCCCTTCCTATTCCTTCAATCTGGCACCCTCTGACTTTCACCTTTTCCCACATATGAAGATGCTGCTGTCAGGTATTTCTTTCGCTGATGACCAGAGACCAAGGAGAAGGTCATGGAGGTTTTGGAGGGATTCAACCCACCATTCTTCATGGACAGATTTTCACTGTTGAAAACGAGACTGGTTTAAGGCAATTATGTTGAAAAATAAAAAAAAAAGTAAGTTGAGTGAACCTTTGCTCAAAGTCTGGTTCTCAACCTTGTTTGCCCCATGCACCACTTTCACCATATGTCAGAATGTCATTCCCCCTCTCCTTTCCAAGATTGTCTGGCTCAAAAGTCCATTCCAAATAATATACATATAATACTGAAAATCCTTTATTTTTCCATATTAGTACATATTTGCAATTTTTTGACTCTAGGGACTAGGATTTTAAGCAAAGTGTAAGCCTTTGTAAGGGTACTTGCAGACAGACCACTTAGGGATGCCTATGTCTCTCCTTTGTGGCAGCCCTGTCTGTGGGTAATATATTTTGATCTGTACAGTTCAGGAGCTTGTGGTGAATGGTTTGATAGGCTACTTGCACCAGATAACTGATGCATACTGAATTTTGTGCCGCCCTGGGGAGCTCAAAGGCAATAAAAAGACGAACATTTTAACAGTTTGAGTTAGCCAATCTGTGGTCCCAATTGCCCCCCCCCCCTCTCAAAACCTGAAATTCTCCCCCTGAGAGGAATTCCCCCCTGATTGAGAACCCCTGCTCTATGTGAACCTTTGCTCTATTTTTACTCCTTCTGAGTTAGGCTGAAAACTTATTGAACACCCCTCATATGATGAAAAATGGAAACCTAATAATTTTATGTATATATTTTCTGTCTTACAGCTGTAGAAAATGTGAAATATTATAATTATTATCATTATTGTTATTATTTTTTTTTTGTAATTATCCTAGGAGCAACAGTACATGAATTTCTTGAAAGCTACCAGAAGGGTGCATGAACAAGTTGGGAACCACTGATTTATAGCCATCCACACTGCAGCAAAGTTGTTAGAGTTACAAAAAATCTCCCCTCTTATCTTGTGGAATATCTTTCTGTATACCATGCCAAGATCCCCCTTTTAAAAAGTGGAGCCAAGAAAAGCATTTTAACAGCATCTTTTATCGGTCATCAACTCAGATATGGAATTATATGAATATGGTATATAAAAAAAAAGTTGTAACAAAATACAGGGAGGTCCTGTCATACAAGCATCCGTTATATGAGAAATTCATGATATGAGATGTGTAAATTAGGGAGTATTTTCTTTATACGAGTGCAAAAATCCAATGATACAAGCTTCAGTCCGAGACAAATAAAATTACAAACTGTGCACCCCTCCCTTGTCCCTTACCTACTATTCATTCCTCCCTGAACTCATTGTCTCTCAGACTTCCACCCTTATGGCCTTAATGCTCTAAGCATACTCTATTATCATTTTGCCTGCCAGCACATTTACAATACAGTGCAAGTACACTGCACAGTGCTTTGTGTGACTGATTGGTGCTTGGATGTTTTGCAGTGTTACTGCAGGCGTGTTCTTTCATTTGCTCTCTTTGGTGTAATGTTGTGTATGCAATTGACCCTGTAGTATATAGAATATGCCTTATTTTGCCTCTCAAGTGTTAACTATGTCTCCCAAGTGGCCATTGAATTCCAGTGTGAGTCCTAGCAGTAAGGCTAAGTAAGCTAGAGTACTAATAACACTTGCAAAAAAGGTAAAAATTGTTAAGAGGCACAGAAGTGGTGAGCAAGTTACCCTCCCTGATGCATTAACTATGCATTGGTGAGTGTTATGCACATTTTATATGTTTAACATGAGATCATGTTCTTTGTATGTTGTTTTCTCTTTCAGGTTGCTTTATTGACAGTTCTGTAAAATAGGCACATTGGTTCCATTTGGTATCATACATTTTAGCTTGAAAACTTACCTTTGACCTAACCCCTTTTTTCCCATTAGTTATGTGCTTTGTTATACAAGAATTTGCTATACAAGCAATTCAAATGGAACCAAGCTGCTTGTATCATCAGGACCTCCCTGTAATACAAATTTATTGTGCTGTGAGTTATACAATATAACTATTATCTGTAGTGTGATGATTGTGGTAAATATAACCTTTAGGCTATGACAGTTATGTCACCTTTAGCCAAATCTTTAGAGCATTTACTTTCACAGTTTTGATCCTGTGACTTGTATATCACCAAATATTATGCATTGCTTGTAATGGATTCATGTATTAGGGTTTCTTGAATTTGATGTTCAAGTAACAAGAAAAGCATGACTGACTGGAATGATTTAAATATCATACAGGCTTGATTACTAAACAGATGTTTTATCTATAGAGACCCTAAAAGTTATTCCCAGAAGATGATAAAGGTAGATGATGAGATGATATGTAAAACAGACCTGTGAGGCAGTTCTGCAAGGACAGCAGCTATAACAGATAATTTTGTAGTAAGGGAATATATTAAAAATATATGACCAGCAAAGATCTGTTCATCAAGTACATCAGGTCCCTGCTGTACATATATAAATTCTATATGGTGATTTGCTGTAACAATGGAGGGAAATTAACACTTTCCCACCACAGCAATAGCAATATCTGATGTAAGGATTCAATATTTTGACTTTTACTTGCTTACTGCAGGAGTGTGAGTTTTTGTGCACATCATTTCCACAAACCATTATTGCTCTACTCCTTTTAGTCCATGCGTAGCTTATTGGTTTTAACTGCTGTACATACAGATGCTGTACAGTACAAATAATAAATATACCGAGTGCTTTTATACTTTACAATGATTTTCATCCAGGAACTAGATCATGATAACCCTTCAAATTCAATTGAAATTTTACCTTGTTACAAGTGTCTCAAATTTTGCAAATTATTATTCCATGTTAACTTTAAATAAATTATAAGAAATTGTATCTTACTTTGCCATGAGCATCTCTATATTTACTGATTATTATTCAAATAATTTCAAATTAAAGGGGAAGAAGAACTAATTACAGTATTTCATAACAAAATGATGAAACATCTTGCCATTCAGGGTTTTTGTTGATGTGCAGTTCAGTCAAGTTTAGTTCCACTTTGAAAGTATAATTAAAAAGACATGCTTGAGGATGATGTCATCAAGTGAGAAACTGAAATATTCAGAACAGAACACCATGGAGCTGCAAAGTGACAGGAGCAATTTTTCTGTTGCTGTGCAATAATCCACTGTGGCCTTGGTGTCAACAAATATTAATGTGTAATAGACATCCTGTACACTGCCATCATCACTTAATAATATGTACATATGTGTAAGAAGAGGAGGGGGTCAGTGATACTATCATATTTAATACATTCATGTTTCTTGCTGCTTGTATTCAATAGCCCATTGTTAATACTGAGACTGATGAGTGGTGCATTACTTAATACTAAACAGGCAGCTGACACAGATGAGTGTAGTAGGTAGGGAAGACCTTTGTCCAGCAGTGATGACATCTGACTTGTGAATATGTGATGCTGTGCCTCTATATTTTTAATGACAAGGGCAATGAAATTTCAGAATTCATCACTTCATTTTATGATTCCTATTATGACTATGAAGGCACAACTCATGGATTGCTTCATATTCACTTGTCTCCTTTAATCTTCATCTCTTTCCTTATCCTTTTTATCAGTCCATTCCCTTTTTCTTGAACAAAGCTGCTCTCCTGATGCACATGGCTCTCACTCCAGTAGCAACACACATCACACAGCACCTGGATACAAGCTTTATTTAGCTGCTGGAGTTTGGCTCAATAGGATGGGAATGGATCAAGAACAAGGATAAGGGAAGAGAAGAAAACTAGAGGAGACAAGTAGATAAACTACAAAGATCATACATAGAAAATTAAGATCAGATTATTGGTGAGCTCCTTTTTTTTTTTTTTTTTTTTTGACAACACTAAAACAGCAACAAAAAGTGCTGTAAGGATTTTGGAGGAAAAGAGAGAAAGTACAAGGAAGATTAAGTGACAGTTGAGAAAAGAGAGCAGATAAGACTGCAAAAAGAATCTGTATAGAGGACCACATCAGAGAGGTGTCATTGCAAAGACCTTTGATCAGGATAAGAATCAGTAGCCCTTATTGGCATCTTGTCCTCAGAGCAGTGTGCAAAGGAGGAAGGGAATGAAACTGAAGATCCTGGTCCTACAGGAAGGATTTCTATGGGTTTTATTGATATTTTACTTGCCAGGATTTTGAAGGTGGAAATACAGAAGCAGGCAGGGAGTTCCAGAGTTTACCAGAGAAAGGGATGAGTGATTGAGAATACTGGTTCTCTTGCATTAGAGAGGTGGACAGAATAGGGCTGAGAGAAAGGAGAAAGTCTTGTGCAGCAAGGCCTCAGGAGGAGGGGAGACATGCAGTTAGCAAGATCAGAAGAGCAGTTAGCATGAAAATAGCAGTAGAAGATAGCAAGAGATGCAACATTGTGGCAATGAGAAAGAGGCTAAAGACAGTCAGTTAGAGGAGAGGAGTTGATGAGATGAAAAGCTTTTGATTCCACCCTATCTAGAAGAGCAGTATAAGTGGAATCCCCCAAGACACATGAAGCATACTTCATACATAGATGGATAAGACCCCTGTACTGTGTGTGTGTGTGTGTGTGTGTGTGTGTATATATATATATATATATATATATATATATATATATATATATATATATATATATATATATATATATATATATATATATATATATATATATATATATATATATATATATATATATTAGATAGATCTTTACTTGGGACATCAGATCTGGCTAGGCAACTCTGAGACCTGTTGTGGGCAATAAAGAAATAAACTTATGTTGTGCCTGTATATGGGTAGTCATGGTGTGAAGTGACAGTTGCTGTGAAGGTTGCTAGTTTGGGTTCTGGGACCTTGGGATGTCACAGCCCAGCCAGTCACCGAGGACCAGGTGTTGTTGATATAACCACAGCTTATTTTTCATTATGTGGGCTTGCTGCAACCTCCATTATTTCAGTATTTTACAATGGTCCTCTAATGGGATTTTTGGCTACTGCCATGTACTTAAAACTATCACCACTGTCCTCTTGGGAGGGAGATCTTAGGGACAGGCATCAAATATACAGAATAGACAAGCCATATGTGTGATGCAGTTTTCATTAAATCCATCATCCATGTTTTGCATGTTACTGGTATTTCTCAGGTAATTAATTTATTATTATTATTGACTTATCATAGATGCTTAGTAAAGTATGCTGTATCTAATACACACATTTTTTTTTTCTTTTCTCAGGGGCTATATCATTGTGTCCACCCTCGTATGATTCAAATGCCAGATGAAGAGAGACCAAAACGCAATAAGGTAAGTTTACATTACCAGCTTAGACAGTCACAGACAAACCTAATACATCAAAGAAAATTACCATTGTGGCAGGGACTATCAGAGAGCTCTTTTCCATCATAGAAATAATTTGTGTATGAGAATAAACCATCAGTGTTGAGCAACAAGGCAATAGATTGGAGAAGGGAATGCTACAACTAATGAGAGAGAAAAAGAAGAGTAATAGTTTGTAGAAGGTATACACATACCTTGAAAAGGAAAACTGAAAATTATCATAATGTATTCTTAGAGAGGTTCTTAGGAATGAGTACCAGATCCCTAAACAGTCTTCATTTTTCTTTGTTTTGTACTTTTGTTGTTGTTAATCAGAAGTGCAAGACAGACTTGAAAGACTGGAATGTGTGATTGCATGAACAGAAATGAGATCATGTGATGTGTGGGAAGAAGTGGGAGAAGTAATGTGGTGTGGTGTGGTGTTGACAGGAACAAGAGAAGCGAAAAAGAAAGGTATGCTCTCGTTATGTTCCAGAGCGTATGGAAGAGAATAGAGGCATATGCATGGCAAAGATCTAGTGCAATGTGGGCAGTAGGGATAGTTAACTATGCATGGATTTGTTTGTATACATATACACCTCTAAATACTAGAGTGAATAAGGGGCAGAGGAGATGAAAAAGTTTTGAAATTATATAAGTGAGTGCATTAGAAAAATAAGGATAAGAAGAAGGGTAGTGCTAGTTGAAGATATGATTGAAAAGGTTGGATGTGGTGAGGTAGCAGGTTTAGTTGAAAAATGGGGAGTAGATGGAACAAATGAGAATGGGGTGTACCTGATGGATACACATGCAGGGAAAGGGTTGTTCCTGGCATATATTTTTTTTTTCCAACAGGTATATGTGGAAGAGGAGGGATAGAAGTGGTGAAGAGAAAAGATTGATTGACTAAAGCAGTGGATGAGAACTTAAGAAAAGATATGCCAGATGCTAAGATAGTGAGAATGTTTGATGTGTTAGATCACTATGCTGTAGAAGTCAATATGAAAATTAAAGACAGATTGGAGGATCATAGGATTGGTGGTAGAAAGAGACTACATTAGTGGTTAGTGAATGGTTGGACAGGAAGGACTATAAAGAATATGAGAATGTTTGTGTAAGACTGAGAGAAGCTAGGGTAACACTTAGGGAAGGGTCAAGTGTAAATGAGGTGTTTAATATATTTAAGAATGTTTTGACTATACGTAATAGCTGCATAATCAGTGTGGTACAAAATGCTTTGTGGTAAGGGTAAACAAAGTAAATGGTGGACATTTGAGGTAGACTGAAGAGTCCATAAGAGAAGAGAGTATAAGTGAAAATATTACAAAATAGGAACTTAAAATAAGAAGAACAAAGTGTAGGTCTTGGAATTGGATAGGAAAGTGTAGGAACTGATTGAGGGAAGTAGATGAAGAGTTTTGTAGGAAAATGTGCCATAGGAACTTAAAATGAGAAGAACAAAGTTTAAGTCTTGGAATAGGACAGGAAAGTGAAGGAAGTGATAGGAGTAAAAGGAAAGTAGATGAAGAGTTTTGTAGGAAGATAAGTGAAAAGTTCAGTGAGAATAAGTTGTTTTGGGAAAAAAAATTGAAATATAAGTTAGGGGGAGTGTGGGATTATGATAATGAGGAGATAGGATAGAGTTCTAGTAGGTACCAAGAAGGAGGTGGAAGGTGTGGAAAAGGCATTTTGACCATTTAGTGAGTAAGAGAACTGTAGGTAGTGAAAGCAATAGTGTTAGATATGGATATGGAAGCAGGTGGAGACCATTGTTCATGCAGAAATGAATTGGTAGGGATGAGGTAAAGAAAACAGTAGCTGGACTGGTGTGGCAAAACTGCAGGCATAAATGGAATAACTGCAGTAATGTTGAAATACGGAGGTGAAGTGGTAGTAGAGTGAATGATTCTTAATATGTGAATTACTGTGGAGGCACAGAGAAGTACCCAATGACTGGAGGAAGGCAGTGAGGAACAGGGAGGATTCAGGAAAAAATTGTATGCAACATTAATGGAGCTAAAAAAAAAAAAAGAATAAGGAAGCTCTCTGCCATGTTCTCAAGACTTATGGTGTAGGAGGGCAGTTGTTGGAAAGAGTTAACTAGGTATGTAAGTACTCATGTAAGGATGAAGTGAGAGTTTGGAGAGATTTTTTTTCTGGGACAAGACAAGGATGTGTGATGTATCCATGGTTGTTTAATATCTCTACAAATGGCTGTATGAGGGAGATGAAGGAAATAGTGCAAGGCTGAAATAGAAAGGAGTGGGATATGCTGTAGTAGCATGTCTGTAGATGGCACTGTCAAACTGGCAGAGTGAATGGAAACTTCAGAGAGTGGTGTATCTATTTCCTAAGGTATATGCGAGACAGAAATTTCAGACGATGTTGAGAAAATAAGATGATAATGTTTAAGAGGAAAAAAAATAAATATGGATTAGGGTGAATGTGCCAGTTGCAGGAAAGTGTGAGGTAGTTATGAAAGGAGAGAGAATGGATGAGGTGAGCTTAAGAACTTAATCTAAGAACAGTTTTTAATAAAAATAGCAAAAAGTGAGATCAGTGGAGAGCTAAGAAAGATGATTGTGAAAAGTAAGCTTGCCATAGGGTCACTTGCAAATCACAAAAGGGAGAAATGTGTCTTTGGATATAGAGTTAGGTTTAAGGAATAGTAGTTTCCTGCCAACACAGACATGTGGATTAGGGACCTGGACAAGAAATAGGGCACAACAGTAATTGAGAGTGGATGCTCAGGAAATGAGTTATCTGAGAAGGGCATGTGGAGTGACAAGATGGAAGGGTGAGCACAATGAAGGTATGTTTGAGAGATGTGGTAAGAGTGTCTATGCAGGAAGTGGAAATAATGGAGTTATTAAAGGGATGAAAAGGGATACACTGAGATGGTATGGCCATATTGAAAGGATGAAGAACAAAGAGTTTGTAAAGAAAATGTATATGACTCGCCTAAGTTGAAGTGCAAATAGGATAGGAGGGTCACTTGGAAGATGAAATGATATGGTAAAGGAGTACATGAATGAAAGGGGTGCAAATAGAGGACAAATATTTAAAATGAACAAACAAAAATGGAATGTTTGGATAGGGAGAAGTGGAGGCTCCTTTGCTATGGCCAGAGGGATAGGTAGATAGATAGTTATTTAGTTAAGAGATCTCATATTTCATACACAATCTTGTATATATTGAAGCCTACATTAACTCCTTGTTTCATATGAAGCCATTTTTATAATTTTATTTATATTATGTAACAACACGTTATATTACAGAACACAAGTTAGTTGAAATTATTATATTGTTTCAATAGAAAATAATTTAAGACATAAGACTAGCATAGTTGATAAATAATTTATGTCTTGTATTTATATGTAATGTGGAGTTTGTTAGTAGGATTTATACTTTAGATAGGAAGATGCAGGCATATGTAGCATGAATAAATCATGTAGTCTAGCTATTATTTGTTTTAAAATGAAATAAAAAAAATACAAGCAAGCAATATTTTCCCTGATAACAAAACAAAAGCTTCCATAAAATTTGACACAAAAATCAAATGGAGTAGTATTAAGAATTAAGTAATTACTGTAATGATGATTACCTATCAGAATATAGAGATGTTTGTTTTGTAAAAGTGTGTAATAATAATAATAATAATAATAAACGGTTTATTATTTAGGCAGTTGACAAACTGAAAATGTACATAGGGGATGGGGAAAAACTTAACATTAATCCTAACGGTAAGACTAATCTAGGAGGGAAATACTATTGATTGATGTGTGTGTGTGTGTGTGTGTGTGTGTGTGTGTGTGTGTGTGTGTGTTACCAAGACGTCAGCAGCAGGTGTTGGCTGGCACTACCTAGCTTGGCTGCTGAGCTAATATTGATCCTGAGGCCTGACTCGGAGAATACTTGTCTGTGATTATTAATTTTGTAACTGAATGCAAGGATATATTACATGGTAGTCTGGTCTTAGTAATATATCTGTTTGTTTATTTTGTTGAGCGGAATATATCGTTGAACTTCTGAAGATTAGCAAAGAATGAAGAAAGTGGTGAAGCAAGATGTTTACTATTATATTGCCTTCATTATTATATGTCTCATCACATATACATCGGATTAATAGAGTAGAAACCATGTAGTAACTTAGGGATATATTCAGTAAAATCTTACGATACAGCTAGGTGTACTCATACACAAATGATGAAAAGTACACAACTTTAGTAACGAGATCTTGATATTTAAATATGTTAGGAATGATTCAAGGGGAAATTAATGCAAGCAGTAGAAAGCTAAATTACGCTGTTACCCTTTAAGAGCGAATGAAATTTAGAAAGGCTCTGCTCAGAATTCACGTCAAAGAAAACGATAGTATTTAAAGGGCAACTCATTGCAGCGTCAGTTTCCAAAATGACATGAATTTTCATCGCGGCCACCACAAATCATGATAGTCACGGTGATCAGGGTTGTCGTTTTATGCTTGGCACGGCCAGTATATATTTATCTCTGAGGCTTACACGTTGTCAACTGTTGCACATCCATCTTTTTTTTTTTCTTTTTTTTGGGGGGGAGGATTTAGTGTTATAGTCATTCAAATTTGGATCACTATAAAATTATGTCCATTAATAAATAACCACGGCAGATAGCTAGGTAGCATCCCAGCATCGTGCTCGTTAATTCAATTCCTTAATAGAAATGTGAGAATTATGGTCTTCTAGAGTGTTGAATGTCAGGTGTTGATGCAGTCAAGGGTGTGGGCTTGGTGACGCGGACCGCGGCTGGCGTGATGCAGCCGCTTACCCGCGAGATGGACGCTCAGCCCCGCCCGCCATTTTTCGTATTATATGTATAAAGTTATCTTAATGCGCGTCAGAGAAATTTTTGCACACACAGAAGATGAGTGTGCGTACAAGGTCATTTACACGAGATGCAGCATGGGCACGCTTGGCTGCGAGGTGCTCTTTTTCATTAGGAGAGAACAGGAAGAGAGTATGGTGGCTCGCCACGTCACTGACGCCGCTCCTCCCTCCCCGGCTGCGTGTCGAGAGCCGCTCCCACCAAGCCGCCCCACCACACACAGCTTCCTCACCGGGCCTGCTTGCTGCTGCTGCTGCTGCTGCTGCTGCTGCTGGGTCGATCACACACTCCTGCGCTTGTTCCTTTCACTGCTGACATATAGAGTGTGACAGCCGGGATGTCCTTCCCTTACAAGTTGTACTGTAAACGGAATATTTATTTTAATTTGCCATTTATTCTCTCTCTCTCTCTCTCTCTCTCTCTCTCTCTCTCTCTCTCTCTCTCTCTCTCTCTCTCTCTCTCTCTCTCTCTCTCTCTCTCTCTCATTCATCAGTCGTCATTATTTTTGAGCATAGGAAATGTCAACTATGTACGAGAAACGACTAACACGTATACGTAGATTGGAGATGCCCCAGCAAACTTGTCCCCGGAGAGAATTTAGACCAAGCTATCGAGCGTCTGACGCGCTCTGGAGCCGCCTGTCTGAAAATACACCAAAGCGACATGCTTCTCCGCCACGCCGGCCGTAGTTACCCATTTTATTCGCATTTGAACATTAGCTTTACCGCCTGATTAAATTGACATTTAAATGTAGAAGCGGTATAATAACATATTGTTAGTTTATTGTTCTATCTGTTTAGCGTTATCGCGTCATTAACATTATCCACTGAAGATACAGGAAATCTGTGTTTAGTCAGGACTGAACACATCATACTGAAACGTTTTCCTCGAAGCACGACAAGTTTAAAGATATCTTGAAGTCGATTTTTAATTCTTTTTAAGTCACCAGACCAACTCATTCAAAGTGTTTAAGGGATGTGAGGGACCAGTGTAAGCGTGGTGAGTGTATTGATTGACTTGGTGAGTGCGGTCTGGTGGCAGCACACATGACCCGGCGCTGGAGGGCCTCACACCGCGCCAGTCGCGGGCTTGATTTCCGCCTACCAGCTAAAGGGCGAGTCCGGAATACAGGAAATATGTCTTGCATGCCACTTTTTTTTTTTTTTTTTTTTATCACGGAGTCCGTAGTCGTCATTACACACTTACTTTCTCTATTGAAATTGTCATTGTTTTTGTGCCATGTGAATGAAGGCCTGTGAGTCAAGTATCATCGTAAAGTGGGTACATATAATTCCCATTGATGTCATTGATGTTTGTATTTTGGTTAGCATTAAATAGTTGCTGATCACGGAGGACAAAAGCGTGGTAGTGTAATCATCGGTATGTATCGTCAGCGCGCGACAGATGGGAGGGAGGGAGGTCGAGGCGGCGGAGTGGCGGCGGTGGTGCATGTGAGCAGCCTCATTCTGGCCGGATTTACCGGTTGCGACGCTCTCTCGTACACTGTAGGCTGTGGCTAAGATACCACTGCTGAACATACGTACCACGAGCTTCCTGTATAAAGTGGATGACTTATAGCATAAAACATGCCTGCATATACTGTAGATGCTACTGTGTAGATTTAATGGATTAATATATCCTTATTAATTATGCTGAAAACCGTTCCCCAGCCATACATCCAAACAACACGGACTATCAAATGCTTCATCGGTTATTCTCATATTACGTTAGTGTGTGTGTGTGTGTGTGTGTGTGTGTGTGTGTGTGTGTGTGTTATCAGAAGGCTATCGGTTATCTTGATGCGCCAAACCACATACTTTGAAACCGCCTCAGGGAAGCTGAATCCCACCATATGTATGAGTTCATATACTGAGAGAGAGAGAGAGAGAGAGAGAGAGAGAGAGAGAGAGAGAGAGAGAGAGAGAGAGAGAGAGAGAGAGAGAGACTGACTGACTAGCAAGGATTCGAAATCATTCTCCAGCTGTTTGATACGTGACGTTATTCCCCCGTATAAGATGGCCCTTTTCGGTCTCCTTAGTCGGCGTCACACACTAGTATTTAGAGAGAGAGAGAGAGAGAGAGAGAGAGAGAGAGAGAGAGAGAGAGAGAGAGAGAGAGAGAGAGAGAGTTTGTGTACAAGTCATTGCCTTTGTGTAATACCAACTAGCTGGGGCTGCACATGCGGTGTTATGGCTGACCTTGACGCAGACCTGTGTTAGAAAGAGTCGAAGTGAAAATGTCACTTTCAGTGCTTCTGGAATAAAGCGTAGGTGCTCCTCACTCGTCAGTTTTGGTCCTTCTTTGGGTGTGTCCTAAAATACGTCGTTATCCCTAATAGGGCGGGGCACCTCTGATCTGTTTAAAGGTGCGCCCAGATTACGCATATAACGACACGATACTGACAAGCTGATGGTGAGTTGATGGGAGCCGTTATTTAGCATTGAAGAAAGATGATACAAAAGTTGCTTAGCGTTGTCACGCAGTGCGACGAAATTGAGCCAACTGCCATGCAATTATGCAGCATAAAAGGAACAACAAAGTGGCTTGCGTTGTCCCACTTTTTTCATAAATGTAGATGTGGTGTTGGTGTTAACCAGAGTATGCTGTCATTGTGGTGCAAGGGAGTGTGGTGACTCGTGGAAGGCTTGAAAGCGTGGGCCATGCGGGAACCATGCGGGCACAGCGTTACCCGGGCCGGGACGAGCAGCTGCCTATCACAGCACGTCATTACTATTCTGCTTCTCCTTTCAACTTCAAGATCATTGCCGAATGGATGAGTGACTTCACCATCTTTTATACGTTCACGGTCGTTTGTATTGATTAGCCTATACCGAGAAGTCGAGTACTTTGTTCTGAAAAGTGAATATGCTGTGTTGTCGAGGAATTTGATGTTGAAGCGTCTGGTAACCAGAACCAGCTGGTATTGCGTGTGTTAGTATTGAACAGCTAAGAAGGCTTTACATTCTTCTGTATTTAAAGTGTAAGATCGTCCTCGGTTCATGCATTCTCCCTCGAGCGGTAGGAGCGTAGGATTTTCTAGAGCCGTTCTACCTGAGAGGCGTGAGGCGCCCACAGGATTGTGAGGCAGAGAAGCCACGCCGGTCATGAGACACAACGCGCCGTCCGCGACAAAGGATCGTCCCTTACGACCTTGGTTGATTTAATGCTCCAGTGACATTACATGAGCTTCCTTAACTGCTAAAGTATAATGCAGCATAGTAGCGAACTTAATTCAGGTTATAAGTTGCTTGTATTCTTAACTATAGTTAGATATTCTACGGTCGCGAAAATTTTGTAGCTTTAAACTCTCCCGTGAAAGAGCCAAGCCTGTCCGTGTGTGGTGCAGACTGGTAATCTGGAAGTGTACGATGTGTTCAGTTTTACTTTCCCTTGTTTGTGACACTCATCGGGGTTTGTGATTTATTTCTTATTTATTCGTCAATTTGATCACATTTATGTATGGTCAGGGAAATAATATAAGGATAAAGTAAAACTAATCAGACTACAATCGATCATGAATATAGCAAGTGGTGCGACGGGGGCGGTGGGTGCCGGAGGGCGGTTACTGCGCATGCGTGATGGGTGCGGCTGTGGCGGGAGATCAGCTGGGGTGCGAGGAGTTGTCGCTCGCCGGCTGGCCCAACGCAGTGGCGATCCATAGCTCTCGCGTTCTGTGCAGGTGTTTCCTGTGTAGTTGAAGCCTACGTAGTGAAGTGTCAGCATGGTTACCAACAAGGAAAGAGAAATTATTATTGACGCTATTCGAGTTCTCAGGTCTCGCCGAGTGAGACCCAGTGCTCGAAAGATTGCATGGTATGTAAGGCGTGAACACCTACTGTCGGAGGCGACGACGGAGGCCGTACTGGACGAGCTCGTGGAGAGTGAAGATGTACTGCGCGTTGAGTATAAGGGTGCTACTTCCTATCGTGTAGCAGCTTCATGGTCCAAGGCTGCCTTGGTGCGGCGCCGGCCCACTCGTACTAAAGTGAATGTTATGAACAGTGAGGCAACCTGTCGCGCTTTGCGGATGGCAGTTGAGGCATGCGACCCGGGCGGCGCCAGCAAGAGCCAAATTGAAGAAAAGTTGGTCGCCCTTGGACATGGACGTTTGGTAGACAAGCTGGACGTGCTGCTTCATCGCGAGATTCGTGCTGGGACACTTCTGCGTGTTGAGACAACTCACCGCACCGCTACTCTCATCACCTACGTGGTACCCGCCGACGCCCCTGCACCTCCCCCATCACCACCCTCTCCTGTCCCCGAGGATGAGTACAACGAGGAAACTTACCGAGTCGAAGAAATGATTGAGGAAGTAGAAGAAGAGGACGCTCAGGAGACAAAACACAACGCTAACGTGGATGAAATTAAAGAAGAACCATTAGATGAACAACTGGTCGCTTGCCATTCAACCAAGGAGCCCGTCCTGAAGCGAGGCCTGACCGGCCGGCGGCGCGGGCGGCCCCCACTCAAGAGTTACTCCACCCCTCCGGCCTCGTCACGGGGTCGAGCACCATCCCGTCGCAATAAGGTATCAGCAGTTGACATATATTTACTTCCTCACTGTTTGTCCCCAAATCATGTCTAACTTCCATGGTAAATCAACAGGTTTGATGGTTGCAATGGAGTGTTATAACATTCATTTGAACTAATATATCAAACATGGATGTATCCTTGACAGGGTTATTACTTTCTTACTAATCAGGAAAATTTTGTTGTTCAGTTCAACGCTAAACAGAGTATAAATTCAACTTGCCAAGCCAGTGTGAGCGCAGCGGGCGTGCACTCCCACTCACTTAGGCCTTTAACGTCCTGTGAGGCGACCGGCTCGAGCATGGTTGGTTTATGCAGAATCCACGATTCCTCTCACTGCCCTCCCCCCTCCCATCCCCTGCCCCCGTTGGTGTTCACTGCCATGTGACCACTTACAAGGGAATTATGACTTAATTTCGAGACAGGGACGCATAAATGCTCAAGGTGTGATGAGACTGGATAGCTAATGGGAAGAGTGGCAGCGGTCACAGCTTGCCAGTGTTGAGAATAGCCAACCAGCCACACGCAGTGCTACCAACCCTCGCTCTAGGGAGCGAGGGCATTCGCGTCTACTTGATACGCCACAGTCTGGGTGTCAGTTTAGTCACTGCGGGTAGTTATTTGATAAATAACTATCCAGTTGTTATTGAGCAAGGTTATGCTGGAGGTAACTATGTCAGTTATGTTGAGCGAATAAATATTTAGTACAAGAAATGACGTTTGAGCGTGTAAAGTAGATAAGCGAAAGCAGTATACTTGATATTTTCTCGTGGGTGATGTAGGTGAGGTGTTGGGAACGAGGGAGCGGCAGCCTGGCGGCGGTGCATGGGGTGAGTGGAGCACGGCACGAGTGAGTTCACGACAGCAAGGAGCCGTCGTGGAATGAAGGCTTCTCTCTCCGCTTTGTCGGGGCGATTGAGTCACCGGTGTGGGGGGCGGATGAAGGGGGAAAATAACCCATGCGTTTTATGTTTGACCGAATGTGTTAACAGGATTGAATGTGTCATGCCTTGTCATCATTTGTAAAGCTGTCGATTTGTTGGTGCCAGTTCGCAGGATAGCGAATGCCTTGTTCTCGATATGCATACGCATGGTAAAGTGGAGCGTTGAGTTTATTACGGTGTATCTGCCGCGGCGAAATGGCTGCTGTGTGGATCAATATGACTAATGTTTGTCTCGTGGGATCGCCCGGACAGGTGTCGTGGGCAGCCCTGGGGGATGTCGGGAGTCGACACTTGATTGTGTCTGATAAACACTCGTTAGATCTGGCCACGTGTTGAATTCATCTGTTAAATGGAGATTCTTGGAGGCATGGATGGGAAACTTGGGGCTGTTAGGCAAGACTTGACTCTAGGTTGCGTCAGTGAAAGACTAGCAGTGTTTGGAGTGGTCAGATTTGACGGTATTGACCAAAGCGACCGTGCGGCGCTGAAGGACATTAAAAGGGATGATCGGGTACTATCACTTTGTGGAATATTTCAAGTTATTGCGTAACACCGGCATTAGTTGACTTTTTTTCACGTATCATCTACGTATATATTACATGACTTGATTATGAGCTAATGTAGAACCTTCATTGTGAGGGAATATGGGGTTTGCTTAACAAAAACTGCCTCCTGTTGTAAGATGTAAAAGATTTTACATGCATACATGATACTACATGTATGACTGACTACATACATGCATAAAACATGTACTCGTTTTTTTTTTTTTTTTTATGTAGAAATGTCATTTATCGAATCTTACATATCATCACAACTTGGAAGCTCGGACTACTACTCTCTACGAATAGCTGTGGAGCGATGCTGGACGACAGATACGTCTTCCTGTCCTTCATCTATGACCAAGTAGCGGTAGCCAACTATCAGTATTGCCGTTTGCTTCATGTTATAGTATAAACTGTAGTGGTTCACTAAATTTTCTAAATAATCACCTGTTTCATCGTCATAGTTATGGAGAGCATAATGAGGACGCTTTAAGTACAAGGCATTTTTTCTTGATTTCTCGAGCTGTGATCACTGTCTTGGACTGGCTTACGAAAGACCGACACCGAGCAGCCAGCAGTGGTGGCGGTCATTCTACCCACTCGCTCTCCACTCTCCAGCCTTGCCACCGACCGCTGCAGCATCCTGAGCCAAAGAATGATGTCCTTTCACTCCGGTTTTATAGATGAATGAGCGTGTTTTATTCATTTTTTTTTACTTTATTCTTTTGAATAGGATATGTGGAGTCAAATGCTGTTCACTATATGTTATGTTAACCTTGATCTCTCTTGAATTGACACTTATAACTGATCACACATTAGCGACGACGCCTTGGCACCCCAGGAAGATGTAAAGTTGGCTGCCACAGTGCAGGAAGAGGGTCGGCAAGGCGAGCGTTGTAGTACGGACAGCGTCAAGTATCAGACAGCAGCCATGTGCTTAGGTCGGGATTGATGCTGTCAAACAAGTAAATGGAATAAAATGAATAATACATAGAGAAAATTAAAACTTGGTTCCTTTCGCACTTAACAGCATGACTGGATGTAGTTGCTCTATGTCTTTTGTCGTGTATATTTTTTGCCTGTAAGATGATATTGATCACAGGACCTGATGGTGTTATTAGGGAGTCTGTAGAAAGTGTCAGGCAGAGCTGTGCATGGCTGTTTGATCGTACACTGCTGGTCAAGTTTCACCCTGTTTTAAGCCCTGTGGGTATGAGGCAGACTGGCACCGTGACTTTCCCTTAATATCGAATGTTCAGGTAAGGTCTGAATTTAATGTGCCTCTTAGCTTTACTTCATAATATAAATCCCCGATCATCGCAAAGGTGTCCAGGCCTTTCGTAACGCTTAGTATGCACAAGGGAGGTTGATATCGAGCGGGTAGGCAGCAGCGGCCACGCGCCACAAGTAGGGGTGCCGTGTTCCGAGAGATGTTGGGGAGTGATTGTCGCACTTGAAATGCCCTGACCTCTCTCTCTCTCTCTCTCTCTCTCTCTCTCTCTCTCTCTCTCTCTCTCTCTCTCTCTCTCTCTCTCTCTCTCTCTCTCTCTCTCTCCATTTACACGTAGTAGAAGTTTGCTTTATTAACATAGTGTCAAGAGGAAGGCACGAAAGCTTGGACAATAGATACATGGTATATGTAGACGAACAGTGGTATATCCAGTGGGTATCCATTTATATAGATACCCTTGCTACCAGACGTGAATGGTTGACGTGGCACCTTTACACTGACGGCTGTCTGGTTCACCAGTATATGCGTTAATAACTTTTTTTTTTTTCGCGATCCTCTTTCTCACGTTATTTGTCACTTTATCTCCCCCAGAGAGCCAAGAAAGTGTTCGACCCTAGCGAGGGAGGGCTGGCCGTGGCGGGTCGCAAGAAAGCCATCCACCGGTGTGACGTGTGCTTCCAGACAGTCGGGCAACACACGGTTCAGGAAGATCTGTTGGTGTGTCACAGATGCTCAGCCAGAGGTAAAGTTGCGGAATTATGCTATCGGATCTTGTCATCACTCAGCATTAGTTTTCATTTGGTAATCCAAATCAGAATACTGATAACAAAAACAATTACAAAGTAATCAAACAAGTCACTGGAATGCTGCTGGGAATATGGGAACACACACACACACACACCAGGACAAAATGAGCTTTGGCTTATGCCCTGTACAGTACAACTAGGTAATTCACACACACACACACACACACACACACACACACACACATATATATATATATATATATATATATATATATATATATATATATATATATATATATATATATGGCTAGTTAAAATGTTTCAGTTATTCATACTTCGTGTATTTTGGAAAAAATATTGATTTTGATTGTTTCCTCCCCTTCCAGCTCATCCAAGCTGTCTGGGATACAGTGCAGAATTGGCTGTTCGTAGTCGGATGGGACCATGGACATGCATGGACTGCAAGCATTGTGCCATATGCAATATGGACCACAATATTGTAAGACTCTCTTCCTTTGTGTTAATTCTTTGTGGATTGCTGCTTGAGTAATGTGCTGTGTAGGGCTAGTATGATAAGTATTGAAAATGTGAAGTTTCATCAACTCTGATAGATGTTTAAGATTTAAGTACTTGAAACAAAATTCTAGATATTGCAGTAGTTTCTTAACCAGTGGCAGTAGGTATTTTTTCACACTTAGTAACCTGGTCTTTGGATACCATCCTTTCTACTTAATAATATGAAATGTTTGGTAATGATGTTCTGCCAGTTCGACTATAAGTACTGAATGCACTTTACAGGGCACCCTGATCTTCTGTGATGAGTGTGACAGAGCTTACCACCTCACCTGCCACCAACCTCCCTTGAATGAGCAGCCACAGGGGTCCTGGATATGTTTTGCTTGCTCTCCACACTCCTCACAAAGTCGTAAGTTCACTTTATCCTCATAAGCCATTGTAAGTAGGCATTATCCAGCTGCAAAAAGCTTTGAATAGTTTAAGATTTAACATTTCATTTGCTGTATATTGAAAACTCACATTTATAAACATAATAGCAGTGGTGTCCAAATTAAGAACAGATTGCCAGACCAGCATTTCATTTCAAAGCAACAGCCCAAAGAAAGAATGTAAATATCACTTACCACTACCACACTGATTAAAGCCAGTTTATGTAAATTGGATGGAGTTTCAAAATTTGTGCTGACATCCATGTACACTTTCTCAGCTATGCTACACCTTTTGACTGAAGCCACAACTTACAACATCTTGAATATTTTTTTCTGTGTGTTATTTTCTTTGTAAGCATTCTGAGGGGATAAGTCCACATGATGGAGGTCGTCACTTCATTTTTATTTTTTATTTATTTTCATTTATTTATTTATTTACTTGTTTGTTTATATGCCCTTGGTCTGTAACACCAGTAGATTCTCTCTCTCTCTCTCTCTCTCTCTCTCTCTCTCTCTCTCTCTCTCTCTCTCTCTCTCTCTCTCTCTCTCTCTCTCTCTCTCTCTCTCTCTCTCTCTCTCTCTCTCTCTCTCTCTCTCTCTCTCTCTCTCTCTCTCTCTCACATTGTTGTCACCTTCATCCCATGGAGGTTTAAATGATTGCCTTCAGCCTGTAGTGGTGCAGGCAGGAATTTTTGGGTGTCACCTTTACTGAGGTGCATGCCAACCTCTAGCGCTCCCTGATGCAGTCATTGTCAAAGATAGGCTTAATAAGAAGCATAGTTTTCTTTGATTACTTGGCAAGAGCTTGAAAAATGGCTGGCTTTCAGCAGCATCAAATTCAGCTTATTTAGATCATTCAGTCTGAGCATGGACCACTTGGCCATTGCCATTCCTTACAACCATATCCTAACTCGTTGACTATTTTGGGGGTACCATTCCTCCCTAAAATTGGGTATAGTTACATGGAATATCAATAAGCACTTTTCTGGCCCATATAAGTTAGTATGTTTGGTTATTCATGCTGTACCAATGAAAATGATTTAATATAAAATATTAAATGACCTTGCATTACACTATGCCTCACGAAATTGAAGTTCAAGAAGAAGCACTTTGATTTTATTTGTATGGTATACAATTACATGAAACAGAGGTATTTGACAGGTAAAATGATTCCACAAATAGTGCTTGCTATGACGAGGACAAACTTTAGAAGACATGGTGGGCACATTTCAGTGTAATTTTTTTTTCTTTTTTTTTTCTTTTTTATGGAAATATAAAAATTCTTGCACATATAATTAATGTTAAAGTCTTTAAGTGTAATAAGATTGATCCATGTAGTTTAAAATTTTTCCCTCAGATTTTTTGTGAAGACCTGTTATATTTGATGATATATATGTCAAGGATTTCCAAGGATACCCTTTGTTAATAGCATTGCATCAGACCAGCAATGTGAAATTTCATTAGCAGTTTGTGTGTGTAAAAAGTTTAAGCTGCATCCTCACAACTAATGCAGTATATTGCTACTATATAATATGGATAAATTTCACATATTTGTAATGACTTT